>NW_010411689.1:0-317 GCF_000710305.1 Buceros rhinoceros silvestris | reverse complement strand
GAGAAGGGGCTCCAGGTTTGGACGGTGTGTTTCCAGGTGACACACAGCACGGGGAGGAGGGAGCAGTGATGCCTCCTTCCATCCTGCTGGGTAGACTCTGGCCCTTGTGCAAGGTGCGTGGGTGGGTGGGGGTTTGGACGGTGTAGCAGGCGTTATGGAGGGTGTCCTCACCCACGCAAGCAACTGCAGCACATGGACCTGCCTGCTCCCACTGCTATCTGCAAACGGCACCCAGAGCTCCCATTAGGAACCCACGAGACTGGAGTTTCCTCTTTTCCTTCCAGGCTCCTTGGGAAGGAGACAACAGACACAGACGA
>NW_010411688.1:21877-25656 GCF_000710305.1 Buceros rhinoceros silvestris | reverse complement strand
AAGCTTCCAGAGTCCTGTGCAGCATATCTGTGGGAGCGTGGACGAGATAGAGAGGAGGGCAGATAGAGCAGAGGGGGGAAAGCAAGATGGCAAAATGGCGTTGAGTCTTCTCGGCGCACCCCCTTTTATAACTTCATTCAAGGAGGCCTGTTCTGCTTCCTGGAAGCTTGGGAGAACCACAGCTCTCTGGGAAGAAGAAAGCCAGACAACATGAGAGCATCTGGTTCCTCCATGTTGAACCCAGGACACTCCTGTTACCTCAGGAGTCCCCAGCTCATCTAGGTAAGACTTCAGCTGTGCAGCAGTGTCCTCAGCACAACTCAGAGCAACAGGTGGAGGGCCCTTTCTAGCACCCTGTCCCTCTAACCACAGCATGTCATTCCACAGCTTGTCACAATCAAGCCTGATATTATCTCCTTCCCCCTTCAAGTTTAGATTAAAGCCCTGTCAATGAGCCCCACAAGCTCCTGAGCAAAAATCCTCTCCCCCTTCGAGAAGGTTGCTTAGAAATATTACTAAATGCTGTTATTAAATCCACATATATGATAGGAAAAAAAAATCAATGAACACTCCACTTCCCCTTTTCACAGGTCCTTATCTGCTATTATTGGATCAGGCCAACATCTTTTCAACGGCCTCATGTAAATCCTTTCTGTCTCTTTCCTCAGAATTGGATTCAGTCTATCTTCTTGCTTCCATTGCCCCACAGCAATTGTTGTACAAAGTAATATATGCAGCAAAAAACCCACAGGATACCTCACTGCAAGGTTTCACTGGGGACTTTTCCACAAAAACATGCTGACCAGCCATTTTGCATCTTGTTGTTTTATCCATGGGTTCTGAGAGTAGGTCCAGATGTCCAAAATCGGTTCTGTTTTTTTAGTGCCCACATCCAGCCATGCTTAAGACTTTCCTCATTACAACTCTATCCTTTGGGGTGCTGGACACCCCACCACCAGCAAATGTACAGCTCCTGTACTGCACAGGCCCTCGGACAAACAGCACAGCTTCATAGCCTATTCTCCTCCACGTTCTTCCTTTTAAGTGTTTGATGAGGTTTAAGGAGATGGAGGAAAAGGTGAGCATCTCAGTGCAGGTGATGTATTACTGCTCGGATGGGGGGAAGTTTTGTTTTGCTTAGGTTTTTTTAACTTGATAAGCATTGGTGGCAACTGAAAGAAGAACGGAGAGGCAAAATGTCATTTGGGCTATCTACAAAAAAAGAAACATAATTTCATGAGCTGTCAGAGTGGCACAGCAAAATAAAACTGTAAGTTAAACATCTGTGGGTTCCTTCTCAGGCTGGTCACTCTTGAAAGCAGTAAACAAAGATTTGGTCAATACCCAAAAACAACTTCATAAAGTTTTGTCTCCATGTTTTCAGTATGGGGGAATCTCTACAAAGGCTAATAGGACAAAGAGAGACCTTGCCTTTCTTCCAACTCAGTATAAAATAAAAAAAAAATAAAATCATAATGAGAGGCAAAGGTTTTTAATCAATACAGTCTACATGCACACATTCCTTTTCTTCTTTGAGGGACGTCATAATGATTTTACGATGCTGCTGAGGAGAACCTTTAGCTTGTATTGGTTTGGAAACCAAAATTCTTTGCATATCATAGTCATTAACTAGCCTAGCTAAGAATTACTCAGTGTTAACACTGACCTACATGGGTTGGAAACAACTATCCCTTGATACTAAATTTTTTTCATTTCATAACAAAAAAAAGGTTTTTTTCACCCTGGACCACACTCTAAAAAAAATTCAACGTAAACATGTTTTCCAAACCAGCCTAAATGTAAAAATGAACATTTACCCTAAAAGCAATTTGTTTAAACTGATGCAACATCATTTCTCATAATATATTTGGATCTATTTCAGCAATTGTTGGAGAAAAACAGCAAGTCTTGGAGCTCAGAGCGCTTCAGGGTTGCTGTGGCAAGTTTGCGCCATCCCACTGTTGTGCTCAGAGAGCATTGTGTCATTGGTATGAGTTACAGCTGTGATGTTGGAGGGATGAGCACCAGAACTGGGCTTGGCTACAGTCCTTGCTGACCCCAGCACGGCACAGATGTGCACCCTTTTCCCCTTGTAGTAAATGCTTGAGCCACCGCCAGCAGGAGGGAGTTCCCCTCTTCAAGGGGAATCGTTCACAGTGTCTCTCTGGTCTAGTTGCAAGAGCGAGCAAGGAGTCCAGGGTTTAAGTATCTCCTTGTGAGAGATTAACACTACAATAACTTGGTTTGCAGAAATAGAAGTTTCAAACAGCAATTTTAAATAACGAGTCAAAGTGCCGGATAGGAAAGAGCTGCTACTTGTATCTTTCCAAAAAGTGCTTATTCATATCCTCATGCAAAACTGCCCAGACCACATCTCTCGGATATTTTAAAGTGAACATTTTTTTCTCCACCAACTGAAAGTGATAAAAGTTTCCTATGATTTAAATATGTGATAAGAGCATGACATAAGTGATTTCCGGTAAGTAGCTGTGTTTTGCTTTCCAGCTCAAACCACAGAATCTCATTCTGAGCTAAGGATGTCACTGGATGGCAGGTGCCATTGACCAGGGATGGTAGGACAAGAGGCCATGGGGTCAGTCTTGGGAGGATACACGTGAGCATTCACTGCTGAGGCTGCAACCATGGGCAGGGTTGTAGAAGCCCTACAGGACAGCCTGTGGAATCAAGAGTTTGAGTTTATTTCTAGCCAGGATCAAGAAAGGATTTTAGCCTAGATTAGAGGAATTCTTTTAGCCAAGGTTTCTTGGCATTTTGGGAAGAATTGTTGAGTCGGCAAACAGACCAGGGGAAAAGAACCTGGGCTGCAGTAAATGGCAGAGACATCAATGTTTCTGAGCCAGAAGGAAAATGAGTTCTGTGAAGGACAGAGCAAGCTTGAGCGGGGAAACTGCTCGCATGTGCAGCAAGAGAAGGGACAACAAGCATGTGGAAACGTTGCCTTCTCTTTGAATTTCAAAACCTTGGCTTATGCAGCTCCCTCCTAAGGTGAGATAAGTACAGCACATAAAACATACACAGAGATATTTTATCTTCTCCAGCTGAGATGAACTGCTTACTGTGTTTTTATTCCTTTTAATTTGACATTGTTTGCTAGTTCAGAACTGGTCGTGAACTTGCAGAAACTTTGCCTGGAAACTTCAAGGAACAGCAAGAGAGTCTTGGCAAGGGATGGCACAGTTGCAAAGAGTCTTCCCCAAGCTTCCTGAGCAGAGCTGTACTCCTCTGGATGCACTGGCTGCACTGTGGAGAGTGAGCCAGTGACATTTCTTCTGCAATATGGAACAGATGAGTTTGGGCACAGAGGGTTTGGGAGCACAAGTGAGGAAGGGCATTTCAGTCTTCTGATCATCACCAAGAAAATATTTAAATGAGTGTGGTGGGTTAACCCTGGCTGGATGCCAGATGCCCACCAAAGTGCTCTATCACTCCTTCTTCTCAGCTGGACAGGGGACAGAAAAGGTAATGAAAGGCTCGTGAGTTGAAAAAAGGACAGGGAAATCACTCACCAATTACTGCCACAGGCAAACCAGGCTCGACTTAGTGAAACTAGTTTAATTTATTATCTATCACAGAAGAATAGGATAATGAGAAATAAAACCAAATTTTAAACTCCTTCCCCCTACCCTTCACTTCTTTCCAGGCTCAATATTACTCCTGACTTCTCTAACTTCTTGCCCCTCAGGCACAGGGGGATGGGGAACAGGGGTTGCAGTCAGTTCATCCTATGTCATCTCTGACATTCTTTTCAGGGGAAGGAC
>NW_010411688.1:0-21718 GCF_000710305.1 Buceros rhinoceros silvestris | reverse complement strand
TCCCTGCTCCAGCATGGGATCCTTCCCACAGGGGTGCAGTCCTTCAGGATCAGACCGCTCAAGCATAGGTCCTACATGAGATCACAAGTCCTGCCAGCAAACCTGCACCAGCCTGAGTTCCCTTCTCCATGGGTTCACAGATCCTGCCATGAGCCTGCACCAGCAAAGGCTTCCTGTGGCATCACAGCCTCCTTTGGATATCCACCTTATCCAGCTACAGTACCCATAGCACCTCCTCCCCCTCCTACTTCACTGACCTGGGTGTCTGCAGGGTTGTTGCTCTCACATATCCTCACTCCTCCCTTCAGCTGCAATTGCACAGGTTTTTTCCTGCTTCTTAAATATGTTATCACAGAAGTTCTACCACAGTTGCTGATAGGTTCAGCCTTGGCCAGTGGCAGGTCTGTCTTGGTGCTGGCTAGCATTGGCTCTATTGGACATAAGGGAAGTAGCAGCATCTCACAGAAACCAACCCTGTAGCCCACCCACTACCAAAACCTTGCCGCGTGAACCAAATACAGTGAGAAATCACTATTTGTTTGGTATTGGATCAGATTGCATTCAGATTCTTCCTCTCTTAGAGCTCAGTTATACGTCATTTCACCTCTGTAACAACCCTGACCTTATATCAGACGGATGGGTTTGCAATTTGGATAACTGCCTGATAAGTGGTAGGATGGGACCCCTCAGCACTTCCCCATGCAGTGCCAGCTTATATCACAGGGCTTTTTTCAAGAGAAAGGGGCTGTGGGAGAGGGAAAGTGTTGCATTTTTAACAATACCTGACACATTGTGACTCAAAGACTCATTGGGATCTCATTTTGGCTTCATTCAGCCCGTAATTAATTTCTTGCCCCTTTCTCTAAATGTCATGTTTGGCCAACACTGTTTTGCACGCAGCAGATGGCTTTGCAACATGGCTTATACTCAGGCTGTGGCTGGAGCGTCAAAAGTGAACAAAATACGTTCCAAAAGCAAAGCAAAGGACTGGGGCTTGTGGGTTGGGTTGGTTTGGGGTTGGTTCTTTGTTGTTGGTGGTGGTGGTGGTTTTTTGGAGGGATTTCTCCATGCAGAGATCGTGGATCTCTGTAACTGGATTCTGCCAGTAGCTCCCTACAGAAAATGCATGCAGAGGCTAAGAGTAGAGAGAAACGCATGCAGAGGAAAAGTGACTGAAAGAAATTGCAGAAGAGATTTTCAGCACAGCAATCTGCGCTTTTCTGATGATTACAAACCCAACATATAACAGAAATCCTGTCTTTAATTTTCATTCCAGCAATTGGTCTTATTCTTACAGAGGTAGTGTGTTAAACTCGCATGTCCCAGGTAGGTTCGTGATCTGGCCAATACCCTAACCCTGGGAAAGCTTACTCTCACATCTGAAGCTCCTAGGGATTAAAATTGTGCCCGGATGGAAAGCAATGTCGAAGTGTTCACCAGCAACACACTCCACAGTCTCATGAATGTGACTGTACCTACTTCAGTGGACAAACACCGGACCTGGCTGGAAATGTCAGCTGTTGATGTTACTCTGCTATTGATGTAGTAACAGTGATGAAGAGAAGTAAAAAGAAGAGTGGATAGTAACACCTAAGTAGACATGTAAAGACATATAAAGAGGAGTGGGGAGCTGCTAACCTCCCTCAGATGCGTGGACAAAACCATATTTTTGCCCCTACAGCAACACTTGAGGGGGGGAAATTTCACAGTGGGATTGCCTCTCCTTAAACATTTACAACTCATGTAGGAAACACCTTTGGTCGGGAGAGTGTTGAAATTACTCTACAAAGACTGGAAACATGGACCTGTCAGTGAGCTCTCAGGCTGTATCACCAGATTGTTTGGGGTTCTAGTCCTGTTGAATCTTCTGAGTAAGATTTATCTTCTTCATTTTTCAATCCAAAGCCATAGCCTTTAGCAAGCCAAGCTGAAAGCCTTAGTGTGGAGTGATCCTGGGAGCGAAGGCAAAGGGTGATAGCACAGCCAGCGGTGCCATCTAGCTGCTGCAGAGCCTCTGGGCAATGATCGTTGTGATTGTGGGCCTGTCAGCCTGCATGGACCTTCCCTAAACAACTTCTGGTTATGATTCCTTCTGCTGGAAAACAGTTTGGTTTTCACTCGAGGCATGAGAAAAAAGGATGGTGTTTATGCACGAGTTGTGTTTTATTATACTTTCAGACTGTTCTTGTTTTATTCATCCTGCTTCTCTCCTTTCTTCTGATTTTAATCAGTTCTGATTTTGGTCAGATGCATATGTGATTGCCTCTAATTCTCTTTCCACCAGTGCCGGAAATATTCCCTGCTCCCTTCTCACTACCTGCACCCCATCAGCCAGCTTTCCCCTCCCTTTGACCTGCCTGGTAATACACATAACTGTTTATTTCACAAAACAGACAGGAGCTCCTGTGAGGTAGCTTCCAAACCTTTAGAAAAATAAATGGCCAGTCCCAATCTTCAGGTGATCCAATCTTCAGGTGAAAATTCAGGTAGCCCTGCATTTTATGGACAGCACAGCTGTACCCGTTGCCTATGTTCCCTCTGTGATGTTCCAATAAGCTGATAATAAGGAAGGGATTACCTATCCAAATTCTTATATTTCTCTGTCACTGTTGAAAAAGAATATGTGAAATAGCTTAGGCAAAAAGAAAACCTTTTAATGCAGATGAGGCTGTTACTCAAGAAGGTTTCAGCAGCTCTAAAAAGGGTTTCATTCTGAAAGTGTTCACCTCCCAGCAGATTCCATAAGCCACAGAAGACCTCCTGAATGCTCACATTATCCAAGGATCCTGGCTCTAAAGCTATCCAACACCTGTGCAAACAGAGCTAGTATTACTCAGGCAGTGTGCCCTGCCATAACATCCACCGTGCTGGGCTTCGTGCAAAGGACACATATCTTTACAAGGGGATCCAATGCAGTCGTGTTCAGCTATGACAGTGTACCTACATGGTGAAAAACTAATACAAAGTGATCTCAGGCCTCGCAGCAACAGCAGAGGATGCCCAAGTTTCTCCCAAGGACCATTTGTTCTGCACCCTGAGCTGACAGACATCTGGGCATGGGGTGAGATACTGCATTCTGATTCATATATGGCAGGTACAAAATATCTGTAAGTCAGTTGGAACTCATTAGCCACTCGTGATTCGAGGGACGTGATTTAGGGACCCTGGCAGTGCTGGGTAAACGGCTGGACTCGATGATCTTAAAGGTCTCTTCCAACCAGATGATTCTGTGATTTTGTGTGTGATTCCTCTGCCATTTCTGGGAATTCATCTACGCCTGCAGAATATGGCCCATCCATCTGCCAAGGTGTGCAAAATGCAAAGTTTGGCGCTCAGGCAATCATCCACTGGGAGAGGGTTGATGGGCTATCCATGGAAAATCATGCTATGCAGCATCAGCATTCAGCTGCTCTAATTTTTCCTGTGAGTGGCCAGTGTCTATGCATTCATTCCACCTGAACATGACAAGGGAAAGGTGGTGGTGGTGGTGTGATAAAAGAAGGAAACGGATAGCTGAGTTAATGGTAATGACAGACCAACTCAAGCTAGTTGGAAACCAGGATGATGCAGGATAAATTGCTGCTAACACTTTTGTTAGAAAACTGAAAACAACATTTATTTGAAGAGGACAAATGCATGTAAATGCAGACAAGCAGAACTCAGAAAGGAGCTCTATAAACCATGCTGTCTGGAGCCCCTCTATGCTAGGAAACCCCTCTACATTACAGAGTGTTCACCTTAACCCGTTTCTTCACTATTGATCCCAGTAACTTCCTTCTAGCCAGAACACATACTGCTGAAACGTGTTCAGCCCTGCCTCAAATGCACATCACTGCTTTGCTGGCAGTATGGGTGACAAAGCAAGGCTGTGACTGGAGGTAGGACCAGTGGCTTGGCCTTTCACATTGCAGAGAAAGCTTGATCCTTCGCATTGTAAGACCTTATTTTCAAGCATTTACAATGTTGCCAAACTATAACCATTTGGAATGAAATTTTCCATGCCAGGTATCTGCCTCAGGCTGAAGTTTTTGGAAAATGTCCACAAACTCAGCCGTTTCCAATAATGAGGGTAAGGAAAAATTCATTGTTTTGTCCAAGTTAAAAAGCAATTGTGACCTTTTCTTTGAAAAGCTCTGGCACCCCTCTTCCTTGGATGAGGAACTTGTTAGAAGGTTCCTTCTCACCAGAGATATCCCTCTTGCTCCCCTGAAAATCTGCCCAAATTTGGCTACATTATACACCTTAGGAAAGCTGAATTTGCACATGCTCAGTGGATAACTAAGAGATTCCTTTCATTTTAGTTTTCATTTAGTTTCCATACTCCCTGAGCAGGTTTCAACCTCAGACCAAGCAGGACTTTTCTCCTCAGCTTCAGACTTCCACAGCCTGCAACAGGGCCAGGCATATGAAAGAGGAGCCAGGAGTCTGTCTCCTTTGCGCTGTCGGTGATATTCATCTGGGTGAGACAATGTGGAGGAGAGAAATTCCTGGATTCAAACACAGAAAGGACAAGAGCCAGACATGTGGGTGGTCATGAGGGAGGGGACAACCTAGGAATTCTCCCGACAAGACAAGCAGAAGGACAGGACTGGGGATGACACATGGCTGTTGAAGAACATGCAGGTGTGAATGCACCTTGCACCCCATGAAGAACATGGGGTGGCAGGCAGGGCAGTAGTGGGAGGCAGAGGGATGTGGCGGCTGTGGAGGATGGATGAAATAATGCAGGAGAGGAGAGGAAGAGGCCAGAAAAGTCTTTTCTCACCTGAGGGCTTGGTTCCCTGGAACAATTCGGGGTTAGCATTTTTGCCTGCCACATCTAATGTGTGAAATGCATAGTATCAGCCCAGTCACCAAAATGAATATGCATCCTTTACATTAATCTTCAGAGATATTCAATAAAAAAGGACTCATTTCCCTCACCTCTGAATGATGCTGTAAAAATGAGAGCTTGGCTATAAAGACAGAGTACCATGGGAAAAAAGTGCATTAGAAAATCAGTAACTCTTTGTTTAGGGCAAAGCTTGAATAGTGGGACATAATGAAAAGCTATTATATAGCAGGGGACAGAGCTGAAATTCCACAGCTAACTTTAATTCCATCATTTCCTTAGCTATTCGCAGTTAAGATGTCAAAGTCAGGTGTTATGCTTGTAACGTTATCTTTTTATTTCTTTTGTCTGATTCGCTTGGTAGTGCTGGCATTGTTCATAGGCGCTGACTGCATGTGCCAATGTTCAAAGTGCAGAACAGCAAGAAACATGGATAATGAATGTCCTGGTGGGATCTGCTCTTGGGACTGGTTATTTAGAGATGAACAACTAGCGCAGAAGTTGTTAGGAAAGGTAAGCAAGACCTGTATCTTCTGGAAGGTTGATTTGGATTGAAGAAAAGAGCTGATTACTCCGGAAGAGGAGGTGATTGTGGGGTAACTCTCCTTCTCTCTATAGCATTTTCTTGAAGCATTTTTTTTCAGGGATACTTAGAAAGGTAAGTAAAAGAAGCATATCTATCATCATTTTGTGAGGTTTAAATTCACTTTATAGGAGTTGGCATTTCTACCAGAAAATTTCTAGCCTCCTGTAAATTCAAAAATTCGTTGAAAAATCTGACTAACGTTTTTGGAAAAGTACTTTTGACCCATCAACCTGTGTGTGTTGACGCAAGGAAGTATTACAGACCTTAGCATGTATTTGCCTCATGTTCTTGCTATTGTATTTGCTAAACACTTATGGCTCTGCCATAGGAAACCACTGTGTTTCCTGAGAGAGGGACTGGGAATGCTAAGGATACTCCAATGCCTCAAACTTGTGGAGATCAGGTTAGTGGCAAGAATTTGTTAACATAAGAATGCTGATAGCACAGCTGGTGTTTGATACTAAAGATACAACTTCCAGTGTTGTAGCAGCCATGTGAAGAGGACTTCCTCGTCATTTGACTGTGCATAGGATGTTTATGTGTCCTACTTCAGTGACCGACTGGGCACAAAACTCCTGTCTTGAAGAGTGACCTTTATCAAACTCTGCAACCTTCTGCAGCCTCCCATGCAACAAGAACACTCTCAGCTGCTTGCTGCTTCTGAAATAAGCCCCTCTATTTTCCTTCAGATCTCTTACTGTGGCTACCTACATCTCTAGCCTCACTGATGGTGCAAATCCAGACCTGTTCCCTCTGAAGACTATTGCTTTCTGCCCTTACAGACTTCCTTTAAGGGAGCAAGCACTGCTGCAAAGCCATTGGGTACTGTTTGAAGAGTTTGGCTTGGTGCCTCAGATCTCTTGCTGAGACCTATGGACTGACTTAGAAGTTGCTGTTCATCCATTCTGCACACTTTGGTCACTCAAAGTTCCTTTGAATACCTCCGGACACCATTTGCATAATTTAATGACTACTTAGCATGTGCTAATGGTTCCCAGATGGGAACTACTGCTCTGCTTTGAGTGGGTCCAAAACAAGTGAAAGAGACTTTGAGAGTTACTGAGCAGCTTGACATGCATCCCTTATTGGCCCTGACACCAGAAAGCCTACCGATGTGTCAGGAAACCAGGTAAGTCAGAGAGAGAAACAGCAATTTGTGAAAATATTGATTCAGAGATGCACAGAAATACTCACTCCTGCCCTCAGCCATACCAGCACAAGGTCAGAGCCAGACTGGAAGGCTATTCTCTTATTATGGTGCTGAGGAAATAACACCTTTTTCTTACCTTTATTTTTGGGTGATTTTTGACTGCATGGGAGGTGTTCAAATATTATGTGATGGGAACTACACAAGTACAGAGACTGAATAGGAGACACATTTTTTCTTGTGGGAGACATGTCTTATATATGCAAGAGTGGCAGCAATTACTAGACAATTTTTACCTTAAACCATCACCACCAAAGCTGGCTTTATAACTATTACTTCCCTAGAGCTCTCTGGACCTGGAATCCTTTCATGCTTACTTATAAGCATGCCATTGGGGAAAGGACAATGACCATGATGAATTTATCTTATCCATCAGCTTTTGGGCAACCATCTGTGCTTCTCTTTATCCAGTGGACTAACTACAGAGGGGCAACAGATTTTTTTTTTCCTCACTGTCCTCATTCTTCCAGAGGTAGGAAAATTTTTCAAAGCATCAGAGGCTCAGAAGTGCAGGAAACTGCTTACACCACAGTCTGGAGTGTGGGTTCAGCTTGAGTGAGCATTCAGATGCTTCTCCAAAGCTTATCTGGCCTAGCCAAAACCTCCTGAATTTACAAAACTGGGCTGGGCATTTTATGAGAACAGGATCTCTTACAAGATTTCCACTATTTCCTCTGCAAACTAGAAAATACCATGAGATCAGCTTGGAAAGCAGAATTATGTATTTTGATTAAAAATGGATCATAATGTTTCCAGATCCTAAAAAGATTCAAAGTCAATTGGCTTGTGGAAATCAATTGAAAGTGGAGAGAGGATGACTCCTTTTATTTTGTTCTCCTTCATCCAGTTTGCTCTTCTCTAATGGCATCCAAAGTAACTCTATCCTTGGCAGCTGTGTTTCCCATTTCAAACCCAACCCTTCCCTTGCTCTGACACTGCCTTGCTGCTGCAGTACCTTCTCTTGAAATAAATTATTAACAACCTGTGAATTCTAAGCCAGCAATTATTCTCCAAAAGGTCAGGCAGATCAAATGACTTCCACATCAGCTCAAAGCTTCTCCATCAAAAATGAGATGAAAACACTGGTGTGCCTGAAACTCATTCCAGTCCTGTGTCCCAGGTTTCAAAGGCCACCCTTTGGCTTTCAGGCCAAGGATGGTCAGTCAGATGTCTTGAAGGGTTTTCCTATGGGCTGATGGTCTGTCTGCTCTTTTGAACACATACGTCAGGTCTTTAGCATTCACACTCATTAGGGTGGCCTTTTTGATGCATTCACAAGTGAGCTGGCTTTATCTCTGCAGCAAAATTTGAAATGTCATCTCCCAGCAAAGCCTGGATGAAGCTTTGCTGAGAGACGTGGCTGGCACAGTTTTGCTAAGAGTAGGCACAGCAGCTACATCACACCACTTATTACATCTTCACCTGGCACCCACCCCCACCACACCACCCAGCCTCCTGGGAACGTTTCAACAGCAAAGGTTACTTGCCGTTCTTAGAAACTTTCTCCAGAAGAGGCTGTTTTCCTGTAGCTGCCTGTAAGAAGGAACATAGCCGCTCTGGTGACTGCAAACACATGAAATGTAGATGGCAAGCGTGGTGGAGACCAACCTTGCTGTAACCCAGAGGATGGGGCCAGGAAGTCTGCAGTGGCTGCTCAGCCTGCTCCGTCTTCCTATTTTCAGTTTGCTTTTCTTATTTGTTTCTCCCCTGGTGAGTGGTTGAGTTTGGTGACTGAGTTGTCCCTTTAATGACCCAGAAGATGGTCGGTATCTAATGGTCATCTGCTTTGTACAAAGACTGTCACATTACCCCATCAGTGCCAACGAGGGTTAGTGAAGGTGATCAGAATGGGGCTGCTTTTGCTTCTGTATTGCCAGTTGAGTGTGCTGCAAGGAAAAAAAACCATAAGCATGTGCATAAGCATCTTCTAGGAGGCAGTAGCATCAGTGTTATAGCTTTTTTCACACTCCAAGAAAAGCCAAAGTCAACTTCAAAGAATAAAACACAGTGTCTGTGACTGCTTTGGAGAAAAATAAGATCTGGCCAGGCCTGGACTGCATCCATACAGAGAATCTGCAGCTCTGCCATAATGAGAAGAACCAGCCACTGACCCCACAGAAGTTAAGTTAATGGGTAAAAGCTGCTTCAATATTCTGCTCTGAACTATGTCTTTTTATTTCAAAAATATTGCTTAATTTCAAAACTTGCAGATATTAAAGAATTTGAGAGGGAAGTCTCCCAGCAGCCAAGAGATGAGAGAGTAAGTTCACTGGCCACTTTAATGCCTACAGTAGAGAATTATTGTACAACAGCATTGTGGGTGGGTGGGTGATCAATAACCTTTCTTCCAGTGGTTTCCTCTGCACTGCTTGGCTTTCTAACAGGGATATACTGAAACCTAAAGGATGGTGCAGCACCAAGGTCTTGGGAAAACACTTGAGTGGAGGATGGTGTTTGGCATGGTGATTTAAGGTGAATGAGTTGCCATTGGTTTATTTCCACTCCCATGTACATAAGTCTTCCTTTTCACGACATCAGAGCTAGCTAGTAATACACATATATTTACATCTACATTCGTATGAACATATACATAAAATGGGGTCTCTTCCGCCAAGAAATTACTAAAAACAGCAAGGGAAACTCCCTTTAGACAATGGATGAATCAATTCTCCCGGAGCAAAATTGAGACCAATGAGGCTAACTCTGTTGTGGGATATAAATTAGAATAACGGCATCATAGTGACCTGTTTTAAACTCTGCTGAGATCAGGAATGAGACTCTGTACCACCTGCAACTCCAGAAAGATTATAGAAACATCTAGAAATATGTCTGGAGAATGATTCAGTGGGAGAAAAAAAATAACCTTGCTGTAAAATTACCAAACCAATCTGTCTTGGGGAGGCTTGAGGAAATTTTACTGCAATCTATAGCTGCAAATGTTAGGAACGAATTGCTCATTTGAGAGAGGGCTGTTCAAACCCTGAGATTCTGTTACTGAAAATACGTAGGTATTAAATCAGCTTCAAATGGAAGTTGATATAAAGATTTAATGACGAAGACAGCTATCCACCAAAGGCATTGTATTTGTGGGGTGGAAACGCAAATCAAAATTTATTTTTCTTTAAAAATATCCTCTAACTCAGGAATACCCACTCAAATCAGTTATTAATACAGTGAATTTTGAATGGATTAAAATAAATGATCTCCAAAAGACCAGACTTTCTAGTCTTACTAATCTGCAAGAAAAATGCAGCAACAGAGAGACCGCTCTTGGGTTTAATTCGTTTAGCTAGCCCCTAATGCTTGAAGCTGATGAATCTCAGGGGAGTTACGCTGCCATCTAGATGTTAAGTCATGTAGGTCTCTAAATAAGTCACCAAGGACTTATTAAAATTCTTTTCTGCTGCCACACCCCGGTGCGGCTCAAGCTGTTAGAGAGGTGCAACATTCCCTGTACAAAATGATGTCAGCTTTCAGCAAATAATGGCTGACCACAACAGAGCCTCATGTCAGATATATCTGGGCACAGTGAAGTCTCACCAAAGGAGATGCATTCCTTCCCTTCTCAAAGTTGACATAGGAGTGTTTTACACTTGTACGTCTATCCCGCAGTTGTTCCCTTCAAAGGTAAAGAACTGCCTCACTCCGAAGAAATCTAGGCAGGAAAAGAAAACAAGGATTAAGCAAGGAAAGACAACTCAAAAGACAGAATTTGATAAGAAGTTATTTTTTTCCATAGGTTCACTCTCCTCCAGACCCAGAAGACCTCTTTCAGCAAAGAGCAATACCCATCTGTCAGCTGGGACTGCACAGGGCACCCCAGCAGTAAATGGATCACAGAGGACACAGGGGACCTATTATAGGGCAGGTAGCACTTCTGCTTAGCCAGCCTATAGTGGAATAAAAAATCTAAAATACCCGGAAAACTACCAGCAAAACTCAGAGGGCAAGGGAATTAGAAAATAACCCGGTGGAAGGCTGGACCTATGTCACCCTCCTTGCCAGCTGTCTGTCCTCTGTCCTGTCACGCACACAGCGTGCTTCACATTTCTGCCTCTCCTGTTCAGAAAACCTTGGCAACAAACTCCTTGACCAGTTTAGGGATCCAGGTGAAGTTTTGAGAAATCACATTTTCTTCTGCCTTCAGATGGTACACAAAGCTCATGGTTTTTGTGGTAATGTTTAACTGAGACCTTTCCATTGTGAGCTGATCGTTAACACGAATTTCATACCACTGAAAGAATGTGTGAAGTCTACAAAGAAAGACATTGTCTGCTTTGTTTAACAAATGACATTATTTCCCTTCTGCCTAGCAACCCGTAACAGGGCCAGAGAGTTTTTAACAGGGAGCTAGAGTGAGCTAGCAGGACAGAGCATTTCAAACTAGCATTTAGATCTCATACTTTCATTACACTTTACAGCTTAGATAAAATCTTGTGAAAGGATAAAAAAAAATTGTTCTTTTAATTCAGTAACTGTAAAAGAACTCCATAAACTCTGACGCTTATCAATTCATCAGAACTCTAACAAAATAAAGCTTTCAACAGCATTTCAAGACACGGTTTCTGAAAAACTGATTGCTTTGTATATATTTCCATGCAGAGAGTAAGATCATCACCTTACCGTGCCTGTAAGTTCCACAGTGAGAACTAATATAATAATGCTGCTGTAAACATTAACAGATCCATAAATCTGGGGCATTTTCTCGCACTTCTTCATAGCCATCATAATTCTCTTCATGTCTCCGATGTGCCTTGAAGCTTGCATACAGCCAAGCCATGTAAGACAGACTGTGTCATCCATGTCGAGGGTAGAATGTGATAAAAGCAAGAGGATGGTGAAGGATTAGAACTGTCAGCTTGACCAACCGCTGACTTGTAGGTCTTGTACATGCAGTAAAGCTGGGGAAGGGAAAGATAGACATTGCTGTAATATAGGTAGATTTGTTTGTTAATCCAAACATTACAGACCTGATGAGATGATAATGAAATGGTGAAACCAGAAAGCATGCCAGGGAACAGCACGAGCTGGATGCTCTACAGGGGGCAGCAAGCCAGAGCCAAGGGTGACACCAAGGCCACTAGGGAGGTCACATCAGCAGCCCCATCCCACAAGCCCATGGATGGTAGCCAGGGTCAGCTACTGTGCATGGACCGCCACAGCGACAAAGCAGAGCTGCGGACAAGCTAAAAAGGCAAGTCAGCAGGTTGGAGCGAGGATGAGTAGGGTGCAAATCTCAGCAGTGGCATTCTCGCCACATAGCTCAGGAAGCCACCAAGGATAAGAACTTGAGCTTGATCATGGCTGCTGGGCAAAGCAGAGGAGGCTCCAGACAGGCTTCTTACTGCTCTTTCACGGTGACTCTTTTCTCAGCGGTCTGATCCCAGGTTGCCCATTTGCATCAGGTGAGAGCTGACCCAGGCACCTCAAGGCCCAGGAGATGGGGGATGAGGCTGCTGAGCCCCTTGGTGTACACAGAGCATGGACAACATGTTTGACTTGATACCTTTCCAGCTTCTTCTTGGGATGGAATGGTCAGAGAGGGATTGACTATGTTCACAGGCATCACTTTGGACCCCTAGATTTAAAGATTTTGGAAGAATCTCCTGTCAGTGAGGTTTAAAACACCCACATGGAGGTGGTGCTTCGTGCCCCCACAGAAGTCACTGCCAGCAGATGCAGTGACGCATGTAAAATGCTCATATCAAGGGACAATCAGACAAGTACATAGCAGAGAAATCCAATGAGGGTCCCTAAATACAGAGAAAACACAACCAGCTGAAGAAATTCCCAAGCTGAAGACAGAGGTTAGGAGGCTGCTCCGGGGAAGCATCCTGTTTGCTTTTCCTGGCTTTTCTCTTCCTTGTCTATCACTTAGAGCCACTGCTGGAGACAGGATACTGAGTTGGAGGAGACCTTGGTCTGACCCAGGACAGCTGCTTTGATGAACTTCTTAGGCACACTAAAGGATTAGTTTCATCTCTTTTAAATTAAATGTGATTCAGGCTCTCTACACAGTTATTAGAGAGAGATGAACCTCCGCCAAAGGTTCAGCCAAGCCTCATCTTCCTCCATTCATCATATAAAGACTATTCCCTCATGGTCCCAGTGTTATGTAGGAGGAATATGGATCTTAATATCATTTCCAATCTTACTGCAAAAATAAGACAATTAAAAATTTTTCAAAGTCCTTACCTCTTTCAGAATTACACATGAAAGTTTAAATACCTTTCCTCAAACAACAGCAGAACTAGACACCTAACATGACTCCTGCCGTAAAGGACTGTAAAAAGTTCATCTGAGAAGACAACTAATGGTAACCATGACAAGACAATTTTTAAATATAGAAGTAAGTTATTCTTTGTACAGTCAAATGTTCTGTTTTCTTGCACAACTCATCTGATCAGGTCAGATTTTTTTTGCAGAGGTATTTCTGTATGTTGTAGACATACTTTACATTATCTCCTGTATACTCACAGACAAGGCCCTGTGAATTAATACGGAATCCCTTCTAGTGGTACTGCTTCTTTTATTGCTCTGTCTGAAAAGGCAGGTTCCTCATTTTTGCCTGCCCAGTTAAACATACTTCATTACAGACAGGCAACACAAAGCCCCAAACAGTTACAAATCTCTCTGTGAATGGCCTAACACAGCATGTCCCAGATGAAGCTGTCTGGACCCAAGTGGGCAGAAGACATCAGAAGATGTCTGCAAAACAGATAGAAAAAAGCAATAATGCAAGCACACACTCAGCCACACACAGGTAAGGCAACAAAATGAGGGGAAATAAAAGTATTAAATGAACATTCAAATCTTGGCCCAATTTTTATTTAACTGTGGGTCAATGCCATTATCACAATAGAGCATAAGATGGCCTTGAATAACTTTTCCCCAAACATGGGTTAGTTCTGTGGGCTTTTAAGCACTACAGTAAAATTTAAAACAAAAAAAAAATCATTGTGTTCAAGTTCTCTTTTAAAAGTTGGAGTTTAGAACTTGAAGTCTAGCAAGTAGTGCAATTCCAGGTATTTGACAATTAAACAATGCATTTTTTTTGTCATGGCTAATGTGCATCTATATATTTATACATATATATACATACACACATGCATATATATATATGTGTGTGTATATACAGGGATGTGGAGTATGCACACACACGCAAAGTAGCAGTGAACTTCATTTCTGTCCCCCACATCACATGGATTCTGTGATTATTTTAACAGCAGCATTTGTTTTTCCTCATTTCCATTGTTTAATTGGGACAAAAACAACCTGCAGCCCCACTCACAAAAATCATAAATCTCCCCGTTCAGTAGTCTGTCCACTTGAATTGTATTCGAGCTCTTGGGCAGTATGAGAACTCAGGCAGTCCAGGAAGTGTTTATACAGATAAGAGATTTACAGAGAGAGGAGAGGAAAAGAAAGTGCATTATTCATGTGGGATTTCGGTTATTCTGGGGCTCGGAGGGAAAACAAGCACAGGGGGGACTGCAAAGATGGCTGTGGGTGTGACAGCACCATGCAATCCTGGCCCTCTTTTAGGAGATTTCTCCTGTTCGAGATATGAGGCAGATGCACTGAGTAACAGGCTGGGAAGTTTTGATCTTATGTGCACGTCCAGATTTGGGAGTCAGAGCTTCATGGAAAAGCAGACAGGTAACAGCAGTGCTGTACCAAGCATCAGATCAAGAACGGTAACGAGGCAATTTGAGGAGACACAAGCACCTTTTACAATGCCCAGAAAGCTTGTGATGGAAGAGTTAAAGAAATACACAGCACATCGCGTGGCTTACAAACAAAAGCCAAAGTAAAGAAAAAGCAATAACTTATCCCTCAGAAGTCATTGATTTCCTCTATTCTCACACCAAGTGCTGCAGCGTCAGGAATCTGTGTCTGCAGCCAGCACCAGGAAATCCTGACTCCCTGAGGTCTAAAGCTCAACGGGATCATTAACAGCAGCAGAACAGCACACAGGCAGGAGCACCACTGGGAATGAGACACAGAGGACAGAATAAACCCTGTTAAAAGGACAATAAATGAAAGAGGACATCAAGCTAATTCCTGTGCTGGTTTCACACTGGGAAAGTGAGCCACTTCAGAGGGCAATGGACAGAGAGAAATATGAAACATTCTCTCAAGGTGTCAAGGTGCTGAGAGCTTGAATTTTGGGGCATTGATTTTACATGGTTATATGCAGCAAAGACACTTTTTCTGAGCCGGTACAGAATAATAAATAAGACATATTTTAATAACAAAGAAGACATAATGTTAAAGGTTTTTTAACTAATTAAAAGGAATGCAACACCAACGTTTTTGAATGATTTTGCTCCAGGAGCTCTGGGAAGCTTTTTGAAGTTGCTGACTCCAATGTAACAGCACAGTGGCAGGGTGGCAGGGGCTGCTTTCCTACTCGCACACGGTACAAATGATTTAATTAAATGCGAGTAATACAGGATGTTTCCTTAACCCTGTTAGGGGACATGCTGTGTTTCTGAAAAGGAAGGTGCTGAAGGAGCACAAAAATTGCATAAATTCCTGATTTCATGGTCCCTGTAAAAGTTGTTAAGAGCTAGGTAAACAAACTTATTTTCCCAGTAGCATGAACGTAGAGGGAAGTGAAAGGATTAGTTTGATTTAACTTGTGACAGAACACTTATAAACCATGCTAAGGGCTTTGGCCATGCGGATGTGCTATTTTTCAAAGCATAACTCTGGTAGCCATGTTGCCCTGGCTGTTGAAATCTGAACGTTTTTAAGAGGACATTTCAGGATATCTGGTTGAAACGCCTGCCTGGAGATCTGCAGCTGCCACACAAGTAAGGCTGGCCAACGCCTTTCAAAAGTGAAGGTTGAAGTCGGTTTCGGCTGAATTACATAGATTAACAGAGAGGATGTGTAGATGAAATAAGAGTACCAAAGGACAGTACGGAATCACTAGGAAGTCCTGACCTCTTGATTTGTGTAACGAAATAGCACAAACGTGAAAACAATTATTCCAAGTTTGCTATTTGGACTTAGCAAATCTTTACTCAGATACAAAAGGATACAAAAGTCTATCCAAACATTTGGACCAAGCAGCTATCCAACATAGTCCAGAAGAGATAACCAGGGGACAATAAGGTTGGGAGCAAAATTTTGAAATAGGAAATATAGGTTTAAAATCCAGGTGCTATTCTGGTCTGATTGACCAGGGACATAGACCAGGTTATTACAGACAAAGTCCTTAACGGTGTACAGCTGGAAAGCAGAGCTGCTTTTAAGCTGATACCAAACACACTACACTTTTATATTTAAAGAGACAGGGGTTTAAATGATCAATTTAAAATACGTTTTTACAGGTGAATCCCATGTTATTGCTTTCCCAAATCTATCTCACTATACTCGGCTCCTTTATCACACAGCTCAAATCAAATTGCTGGTCATCCAAGACAACTTCCCAAGGTTTACCGTGAGCTCCCAGCTCACTTCAGATCCACCTGTGACTTGGAGGTGATAGCTTGCAGAGTTGTCTAGATACAGCCAGGCCCTATTTTGCATGGTGAAAAAAAAAAAAAAAAAGGGGTGAAAAAAACCCGGGGGTCTCTTTTTATAGCAGACACTCATCTTCTCTAGTAAATGATCAATTTAAAATACGTTTTTACAGGTGAATCCCATGTTATTGCTTTCCCAAATCTATCTCACTATACTCGGCTCCTTTATCACACAGCTCAAATCAAATTGCTGGTCATCCAAGACAACTTCCCAAGGTTTACCGTGAGCTCCCAGCTCACTTCAGATCCACCTGTGACTTGGAGGTGATAGCTTGCAGAGTTTTCTAGATACAGCCAGGCCCTATTTTGCATGGTGAAAAAAAAAAAAAAAAAGGTGATGAAAAAGCCAGGGTCTCAGTTTATAGCAGACACTCATCTTCTCTAGACTGGCTACAGGAGCAAGGGTAAGATGCACATGGATCATTAAGGTTGCATGCTGAGGTGTTCTGCCTATGTCCCAGGAACAAGGCAGAGTGCTGGTGGTTATGCTCCACCTTCAGATTTTCCCAGGTTTGCCTAGCCTTGTGGAACAGCCAGATGCACTGCAGATTATCAGGTGTGATTCTCTGCCCACTTCATGCTGTTCCTCTCTGTGCAAAAGGACACCCAAACCCTAGCTTCATCTTCACCCGTTTCTCCTCTTTCAGTTCAAGTTGGCATCTTACTTCCAACCTCTCCCAGGTAGGTTATGACCAATCTAGGCATCAACTCCTTGCTCCTTAGTGGGATTGCAGATACATCTAATGTACGAATCACACAGGGTTGTCTTTCCTCTGCTATACTCTGGATGGAAAGTCTCCAACTCAGAGCAGTGACTTGGGGTTCCACAACCTGTGCCAGAGTCGCTGACTCCTTGCTGCTTATTCTAGCTACTTTTCTCTATGTCCAGCTTAGAGCTGCTGGGATTTATTTGCTTTGATTTGTTCTGCTTACAGAGCAGCCGGCATAGCTGTGCTTCCTTACCCCACCTGCAGAATGGGAAACCATCCCGTAACTCACTGCTCAGGGGACAGAGGTCAGTGTTTGTCCAAGGCTTAGAGAGCCTGAAGAGGTTCAGCAATGATGCCACACCTTTACCATAGTGCTCTGAATAAAATCAGAGTCTGGCAGCTGAGCCCTGCAGAACAACTAGTGTCATTTATGTGTTAAAGAGCCTCCAGCCTGACTATCCAGTCAGCAATGTGCTACTTGTACCACACCACTCTGCAAATGACTGTGTTCATTGGCATGGTCACCTATTTATTTAGGTGTGTGACAGGCTTCCGTGGTTAGTTGGATCAAGCCTGCCTCATTATGCACATTCCAAGCACCGCTTGCGTGATATTTTGTAGACAACTCCTAGATATGAAGGGCACAAAGGGGATTAATAACATCCATCCAAGTGTTTATCCAGAGGTTGGCACAAGAAAGAAATGCTGGTATTGACCTCATAGACTCACGGCACAGATAAGGGGCGTTCAGAATGTGGAGGGACTTAAGTCTTGATGCAGTGGAGGATGAATACTACACAGGATTCAAAGCTGATTTTATTTTCTGTAGACTAAGTGTTACTCCCTCTAATGTAAGAGTTCAGGGGAGAACTCTGTGCAGTTGTGGCCTGCAGAGGAGGGTGTTTGTGCATTGCAGAAAAACAGCCTACATACAATGAGTCTCTTCAGAGTACCACCTTACCATCATCTCTGATCTGCAGACTATCCAGTTCTGCTTATTTTTAATCCATGCTTATCAACTGCAACCCTCTGGGTAATAATACTCGCACAGCTCTCTCACTTTCAGAACTCAGTGATCAAGAGCTTGCAGCAGCAATATAGTAGGAACAGCCACAACAGATCTTAATTATCTGGAACCAAAAGGGACATCATTTAGGTACTCACTAATAAGAACCTGTATTGGCACACGTGATAATGTCAAGTTTTTAATTGAAAAAGTAATCTAACTTTGGAGGCTATGAGTGAAAAGAAGGGAGATATATGTGCAACACTTCAGCTGGGCTTCCAGCATCATCAGGACCTTCCAAGAGCTGCTGCATTTAAAAATATTTTTAAAAAGGCAGTTACATTTACTGGTGATTGGGTTCCTGACACATGGACACATTTCAGGCTGGTGGGGTCCCATTCTCAAACATCAGCCCTGTCATTGCCACTATTCCCAAATGCCAAAGGGAGACCGTCTTCCTGACCCTGAGCACTACACAACGCAGAACTCACAGAACCGAGATGCCTCATGAAGCCCACCTTTGGGGAGCTCCTGAGGGCAAGGTTTGAATTTTGCACAGCTGCACAGCTGGCTCAAGAAGTGACCTGTTGATGAGGACATGGGAAGAAGTACTGACTCACTGTCTCTTGCAGCAGGGGACTGCCGCTCCCCAGCAACCCTGCGCTAGTACAGCTGTCCACCTGACAGCCAAGCCACCAGTCATGGAGAGCCACAAACTCCCTTTTCCTGACCTGCTTCCCCTTTTCCCATTGCCCCTTAAAACCAAATTTGCCTCCTGCATTGGAAGAACTGGAGAGAGATTTCTTCCAACACCTGAAGTAGGATTCACTGTCTTTTACCATGCCATTCTGGCCCTTGACACCCTCTTGTGCATTCTGTTCTCCCTCAAATACATCAGTGTAAAATCAGACACAGAATTCAGTATATGTGCAGGTATGAAATACATGACTTCCACATACAGCCCCATGTTACAGCACGTCACACCGGTATCTGACTTCAGTTTGTCTCCTTGACACTTGAAGCTTTGCTGGTCTTGCCACCCAAGCCTGGCTGCTCAGGTGGTTTCTCAGCAGCATCTACCTGAGGTTTTTGTCTTGGCTGCTTGGTTTGAATATTTCATTTTCCAGCTGGGAAGATATACCCTTGTCCTTTCCACCCTTGCAGGTCGTCAAGACTTGACTGCCCAAGTTCCTGAGCAATCTGATCTAATTAGGTCTGCTTAGAGTGGAGGTTGGACTAGATTGCCTTCCGAGGTGCCCTCAAGCCTGAATCATTCCATGGTAGTGGTGCCTGAAGTAAAAATCCAAGAAGACTAGGGTTATGTCAAGGAGGATGATGAAGGATGGGGTTAAACATGCAGCAGAGGAGTGTGACACCTCTGAGCCAAAACTGGGAGGATTGGCAGCTGGGTGGCTGTCAGAGAGAGGCTTATCAGGCCATTTGGTGCCAAGAAGGGTGAGGACAGTCCATGATGGTTCTGATGCCCTGGTGAAGCTCAGTACCAAGTACTCAGTACTCTACCAGGCAGGAAGCTGAAAAAGCAATCTGAGCATTTGAAGAAATAACCTGACCACAAATGCAGGCAGAACGTGGGGAAATGGATATAAAGATTTATCTTTAGTAAGTGCACTTCACATCCATAGGATGGGTCCTAAATTTAACACTGCACCTACAAATAGCTGGGACTCCTCTGCTCTTGTTGGATGGATGCAAAACAGCAATTCACTCCATGGAGGAGGAAGCTAGTATGTAACAAACAACACAATCTACCTCTCAAGACAGGAGAAAAGTAGATAGATAGGGGCAATGTTAAATAGAGTTGACTTAACTTTTACATACTTTGATCAGCACAGACTAAAAGTAATTGCTCACTTTCCTTATCACCTAAGTACAATCACAGATCTGCCATTCTCAACCCTAGAAGAGAAAGAAATATTACTTACATTATATGGTCAGGTAAGGTTCATGCTATTTTTGGATGGAGGCAGGCTACAGAACCCATGAGTGACTTCATTAAGAAAATAAAGATTTACAAAAGCATTTACCAACTCACGGGCAATGCTTGGAACAGTGCAGAGTTACACTCCCAGGGCCAGTTGGGCATGGGATATAGAGAGATTTTATGTGAAGGCTTTTTGTTTTGTTTCTAACAAGAAGTAATTCCACAAGTGGAAATCATGTTTATGACCCCTTTCATAAGCCCTTAAAGCCACTTGTTATTATTGGACACTAAGCAGGATTTTGGCAAAGAAGTGACAAATGAAGAAGCTTAACATTCAGCAAGAAACACAGCAAGAACATAATAAAACATAGATACCTTGTGACAATTATTATCCAGAAATTGGTTATTCCAAGCAACAATCCCAAGCATCAACCATTTGCACTGAGGGCTATATTAATTCATCTGCACTTAGATGGAGACGGGGACATCAGACTTTTATTTCCAAAATCAACATTCACCAAAGTCCTGTTGAAATGACCAGGCACGGAGCCAGGATAACACATTCATACCACCATGTCCAGGTCCTGTTGAAGTTAATGGAAGATCTGTCACTAGCTGGAATTGGGGTTTTTCAAACACAGCTGATGTCTAGTGAGATTTGGGAACGGTATTTGAAACCTGATGACGCTGCTTGATATATTGTATCATTAACTTACATTGTTCATGCTTTTGAGATCAAGTTGTGATAGCTGACAAATCTGTTTTGCTTCCCCATTTCACATCCATCTTTTAGACAGCTATTTTTGTAGGTTATTCTAGTGCAATTCCACTAAATATTAACTGTGGCGGTGTTACGCTTGAAATTCATTCCTGAACATCAGTTTCCCCAAAAAAGGCATACAATGGACTGGTTTCTTCAGTTATTTTCTTACACTCATAAACTGAGTATGGGGCTGTGAAATCATGTAGGACATGTACTCGCCATCCGCAAAGCCAGCCTTGTGGAAATCCATCTAGCACATCTTCTTGCAGGCCTCACCGGTTCCAGCTTTCAGTTATCCCTTCAGTTGCTTAGTCCTCTGGGTACCTTGCCTGCTAACAACTGCTAGCCTTCCCAGGAGCTGTTTCAGGGAGCATAAAGTAAGAATAGGTCTGTCCACCCCCAAAGCCCTGGCATGAAGCATCCAAGCCTTTCCGAAGCATTGCATGCTGCACACAGGAAACCAGGATGATGTATGCTATAGTACCTTGTGGCCCACTATATTTTCCATTGCTTTCATAGGATTATAAGGAACTTAAACTTCATTAAAAGCTCCTAACTGAGCTTCATATTTCTTTGCTGTTTTCCTCAAGGGCTCATCCATTTCAATCCATTCAAATCACAAAGTATAAGGGACTGCGGTGAGAAGGAGCATGGAGGTGAGGTAGTTTCCTCCTTCCTCAAATCTACAGCTGTATTAAAAGATACATATTCATTACAACAGAAATATTTTTCATCATAACAGAGGAAAAATCCCTTTGCATGCTGCAAATTCCCTACCTGGCAACAGTGTTGAAAGCCTCTTCCCCAGCTGTGGCTCTGCTTCTGGTCTTACCCTTCTCTGAAGAGTAGTTCTCATGGTTGTAGCTCCAATCATCACTGGGGTAATGACCTTTGACTGCTCAAGCAGAACAGATAAATGATGCATGGTGAGAAAAACCTGTTGATTGTCCTGCTCCAGACTGTGGTGACCATGCACAGGTCTGGGTGACAGGGATATCCCTGCACAGCCCTAATCTGCTGCTTTTCTTTGTCTGGTCAGCTTGTTTAAGCCCTTACCAATTGGCGTCCCTGTAAGTTTGATTATTTGTCCTCTGGCTATGGGCAAGGATATCTTAACACAGGAGGAGGGAATTATGTTTA
>NW_010411687.1:420-697 GCF_000710305.1 Buceros rhinoceros silvestris | reverse complement strand
GTAAACCAAGCCCCCCCTCTGCCTCCGCAGGAGGCCGAGGGCTGCCCGTGGGCCCCTGGCTCAGCCCAGGGACTGGGAGACAGCAGAGCCTGGGCCTGTGTGCCCGGGGCTGAGCAGCGAGAACAAGGCGAGGAGACAGAGCAGGTCCACACCCTCTGCTCTCGCCTCTCCTGAGGAGCATTTACACTCCCGCTCTGTGGGGAAAACTTCCCTGTTCCCTTCTCACGCTCAGCACACGCCTGTCCAGAGCCTCAGCTACCGGCTGGGGCTTTCTCGC
>NW_010411687.1:0-384 GCF_000710305.1 Buceros rhinoceros silvestris | reverse complement strand
ACCCTCTGCGCTCGCCTCTCCTGAGGAGCATTTACACTCCCGCTCTGTGGGGAAAACTTCCCTGTTCCCTTCTCACGCTCAGCACACGCCTGTCCAGAGCCTCAGCTACCGGCTGGGCCTTCCTCGCACATACCACACTGCTCCCAGCGCAGCGAGGAGCTGCCCCAGCAGAGCCCCGGGAGCTGCACCCACCTTCCACGCCGAAACCACCCGCTCCAGGGGGACAACCGTGGCGATCTCCTGCTTCAGCGGGAACACCAGCTGCTCGGCACGCCGGTGCTGCAGAACCACCTCCTGCCACTTGCCCACCTCCTTCGAGGTCCTGTCATAGGCAGCTTCCCTCACCACCTGCACGTGACGGACGGGCAGGGATCGGCCGGTTAA
>NW_010411686.1:16896-17798 GCF_000710305.1 Buceros rhinoceros silvestris | reverse complement strand
ATATATATATATAGGGGGAGAGAGAGAGAGAGAAGCTGATTTATAGCATTGTGCTTTGTCTGTAATAAATGTGAAAGTCTCTGTTACCCATCTCCTATCCCTTCCAGAATTCACATCTACGAGTATTGAGATCAGGCCTTAAATCTGTTACGTTGTCCAGTTCAGAACACTTTTGTATTTCCTGATAAAAATTGCTAAGAATTGTCTCACGAAATTTATTCTAGACATCAAAGTAAGTATCTGTCTCCCATCCCAGAGTCAGAGTAATGGCTGAGACTGATGGGCCCATTACCCTAAGTGTTCATTAGTTATAATGCTTCTACTCCTCGGAAGCTGCACATATTACCTGATCACACCTGTAAGACAGCTACTGTAAATAAAAAATTTAGCTTCCCTTTTTCTGACAGAAGAAGAAAGCTGGTAAGGTAACAGAAAAATAAGTGAAGTCCATAGACTGTGTAACAGTGAGAGTAAGGAGTACCGCTCAGGGGGTCTGGCATTTGCTTGACCAGTCGCTGTAATCTCTTATCTTCTGTCTGTACGACCTACAGAGTCTTAATACATTACGTAGTTTTAGTACCTATTTACATCTCCACAAAGCTGATGAAGTTTTTCACGTTGTTACAGCAGTTTAAAATGAAAGGAAAAATTACTAATATTTTTTGCAGGTTCTGTGTTTCCTTCAAGTACTTTCCAGCTACCCATATAGGCAGCTGATGTTTCCTCACAGTTGTGTTCATGTAACAGAACAATTTGTCTGAATACAAACCAGGGCACAGCAATGCACATCATCATCCAGCACAGGCTTCGCAATTTCTTTGACTCAGACTCTTCTCCCTCTGCACCCAGTCCAGTCCCAGTAGG
The DNA here is from genome assembly GCF_000710305.1 of Buceros rhinoceros silvestris. Classification (NCBI taxonomy): domain Eukaryota; kingdom Metazoa; phylum Chordata; class Aves; order Bucerotiformes; family Bucerotidae; genus Buceros; species Buceros rhinoceros. The sequence goes on along the minus strand of NW_010411686.1, from coordinate 16,934 downwards.
AGAAAGAAGTGTGTATATATATATATTTATTACACAGT
>NW_010411686.1:14492-16751 GCF_000710305.1 Buceros rhinoceros silvestris | reverse complement strand
CCTGATTTACAGAGTAAAGCAGGGTTGCTTTTGTAGCTATACGAGGCGAGGCAGAATAGCACAGCTGAGTGGACAAGGACTGCATGTATAAATAATAGCAAAATATAACCTGCAGTGTTGTACATGAGCACAAAGTTTCACTGGCTAGAAAATTACTGGAAGAACAGCTAACAGAAGAAAACTCATCCTTCCTAAAAGGTATCCCTGGTCTTGATCCCATTGATCTTTCCAGCGAGGAGACTGCAGAGGTTTTATTTACTCACTAAATACTAAGTCAAGGCATTGTTTACCATTCACACCTATTTTGTGATCCGCTGGCGCCACCATGCATTTCTGTTACTGTGCCTGACACTACACACAACAAACTCAAAAAAACCCAAACCCACAAATACAAACCGTGAATTTTAAAATGAAAGCAGATTTCCGTTATTCTTCTAATCAGTTATGTTTTGTTCCCAAAGAATCGTGTGCTTATACAACTATCAGGATGGAACAAACCACTACGAAATTTCACTGTTAACTTGCCAAAGTCAAAAAGATCCGATCGCTCCATTCTTTAAGTGAATGGTCATTTTTCAGTGCATTTTACTCCAAGGATTTATTTGAAACTTACCTTTTGATGGCTTCTGGCAAGATCCACTAATGAGCCTTAGAGACCAGATGTGCTCCAGGAAAGAAGTGGCAATAATCAGTCACAGCCTTGCTCCACTTTTTAGAATTCATCTATGGGCAAATATATTTAATTATATTAAAATAAGGTATATAGTGAAATGACATCCTATCGAGGAGAAATGATATAGGAACCGTAATTCCTTAGTTTCTAAACAACATAATCTAGCATTTCAAGTAAAAAGAAAAAGGGATTACATAGGAAACACCTATTCCTGAATATAAACATCTTGCCCTAAATGCAAACTCAGACAGAATCAGTGAAACTCTGTCCTACCTGGATCTGCAATGGGTAAAAAAAAAACCAAAACAAAAGTAAGAATTCAAGTACTATGTTTTTAAGTCTTCATAAGAAACTACTGCAAAGGAGCAGATGACAGTTCTTGGCAGAAAAACAAAGCAGAAAATCATTACGGAGGAATGGAAGATTAAGACTGTGCTTAATGAGAATACAAAACTAACACAAAAATGACATTTTGTTCTTTTCCTGCCGCTGATGTTTTTGTTCTTACATTTCTACAAATCGTCCTATTAAAAGTTCTAGCTGTTCGTCCTGTTCGGGAACTGAACTCTACAATAGTTAAGGAGGGGAAGTAGCCTTGTGCTGGTTATAGCACAGCTTATAATCAGTAACAGATTTCAGATTTCTTGTGTCAAGGCTTAATAATTCCACTATCTCTACATCTGGGTCATTTTCTTCAACCAAAATATGCCAGTTTTAGTGCTTGTTATCGGGGATGTAGCACTGGAGGCTTAAAAGGCAGGAGATGGTCTTGCTTCCAGTTTGGCTACTTAAGCTTCTAACATGGGAAGATACCTGCTGATAAAAGATTCTGGCCACGACAGTAATTCCCATGTCTATTATTTACACAGCAGATGTGCTCAGAAAGACAGCTTGTTTACAAAGAAGGAATTAACTCAGCTGCGGATTTGGCTTTTTGACTGAAACCAGGAACAAAAAGACATCACTGATGTGGTAGTGAGATTGAAACGTTCTAGGCCCCTATCAACTCACAATTATTTTTTCCTGTTCTCTGCCAGAAGAGCAGAGATCATCTGTGGTTTAGGTCATGGGTTTAAATGCTGAAGGCACCGCCTCCCACTAATAGGAACCACTGAAAATACATTCAAAAAAATTATATGTCACTCTAAAGTGCATGTCATGTCTTTAAATACTTTAAGGATGCCAGCTGTATTATCCTAGAGATAGAAGGAAAATATATCATGACAGAATTTCTACCTGATGGATTAGCTTTGAAAAGATAACACAGGCACGTTTCCAGAATAAAAAGAAAAACACCGTGGTATGATTGTGGGACACAAGGGCAGTACAGATAATGCTAAAAGCTTGTTAGTCTCAGCTTCTCTTAAAATAGGAGCCGTGGGAGGTGCATCACTATGTAAAGTATGGCTAGAAACACCCCCTCTGGAATATGAGCAGAGAATAAACTCCTAAAACTCCTTTCAATTTTGGACTGTGAGGAGATTGTTATAAATAGGAGGGGGACACACCTTTTCAAAATTACAGATTACAGAAAAGGTGGGGACACAGATGGCTCAGAGATCTTCTGTTATTGCTTCCGTCACAAG
>NW_010411686.1:0-14092 GCF_000710305.1 Buceros rhinoceros silvestris | reverse complement strand
AGGAATTCTTTTCAGTCTGAGGTCTTGCTAGTAGGTACCTCCAAGCTGAGATAGGACACAGTGCTCCTGTATCCCCCACCCTCACCTAGTTGTGCAGAGCAACTGTATCGCGCACACAAGTGAAGTCACAGAGAGCCTGTAACGATGTCCTTTAGATGCGTGACTTAGAGGCCTTCTGGGAAACATGACACCAGAGATCGATGGCTGTGATTTAAATTCAGATCCAAATTGACACTTCCCTTTGAATTTCACACAGAGGCTTTACGAGTAGGTCACTGGAAGATACGTAGCCACCGAAGAATAGCCAGCAGCGGTAGTCAGTAGTTGCAACACGCTTCTGCTACTGAACTGCTACTCTTCGCAGGTTCTGCAGGGAGCTGGTATCTTCTCGAGCGGGGCTCTGGTAGCTAAGATGCCCAGGGCCTGGCAAACGTATTGCTTCTTTGTAGTATGTCTGATTGCCTTTGCTCTCCAGCAGGCAACTTCAAGCAAAGCATTAGCTGTACCACGCTATCCCTTCTCTCACATGCAAGAGGTCGTAAGCAAAGGGGGGTTTTAGAGAAACTAGCATTTCGTAACGCCATTACGAAAAGCACGAGAACAAAACACGAATTATGAAGCAGTGCAGTTAAGATGATTTAGATCAAGTCCAGAAGCTGCTGTTTCATGTATCTTGCAAAATACCTCTGTAATAAGCAACATATAAACTTTTCTCTCTCTCAGCTGTTGAAAATTTTTCAGCCTTTATTACAGGATCACAGAATCACACAGAATCACAGAATCATCTGGTTGGAAGAGACCTTTAAGATCATCGAGTCCAACCGTTCACCCTGCACTGCCAGGGTCCCTAAACCATGTCCCTCAGTGCCACATCTACACTACTTTTAAACACTTCCAGCGATGGGGTCTCCACCACCTCCTTGGGCAGCCTGTTCCAGGGCTTCACAACCCTCTGTGTAAAGAAATTTTTCCTGATAGCCAACCTCAATTTCCCCTGACACAACTTAAGGCCATTTCCTCTTGTCCTGTCACTTGTAACATGGCAGAACACATTGTCTGACCTGGTCTCTCCTTGGACTCTTCCGTAGTTTCATGATCAGGCAGTCTCCTACAAGAGGTATAAGGTTTGTTTTCAATTGCTGAAAAGGAATGTGGGGTTGAATTCAGATATCCAGCTTCTCGAGCAAATACAATAAACCCCAGGTTCCTCCATTAAAAATGACTACAGCAACTTCAGGCACTGAACGTACAGTGCAAATGGATTTGTCATCTAAACTACCCTAGGCACAGTGAGAGATACTTGGCCAACTGAAATTTAAAATCATAAACAGCATAATAAAACTTTAGACACTACCTAGCAAAGGGAATTGGAGAGAGGTCTGCTATTAGCAGTGTCGGTACCTACAGCAGCAGGGTTAAGTTAATCTGCTCAACACTCCTCTTTCGAGGGGCAAGATTACATAACACAGGATTCCGGTTCCAGTAACGCGTAACTGTCCGGTAACTGTTCAATATTGGCGTAATTTGATTCCAGGACTTCTCATATCCTCAAGTTTCCGATACAGCAGGTTTTCCCATACAAAGGAAATGATACTTCAGTCCTCCAGAACAAGCTTTTGTGCTACTTCTTTAGTAAAGAGAAGAAAGAAGAGAAAGAGAAGCTGTATTCTTCCTCCTTGGTGCTCCGCATCACTGCTAAGCACCCTCGTATCACAGGGGAGACTTCACGTATCTGCTGTTGCTAAATACTTTTCTTTTTATTTACATTGCAGAACTGCCTCAGAAGTGGATGTTAGCAGGACTTAAAGGTAATTATGTTTACATAATAATCCCTTATACAGCAATAAGGGATTTAGCTTCTTTGGATAAATTCTTTATGCATTGTTCCAAACTATCTATCTCCTAACAAAAACAGCAATGTCAGACTGAAGAGAGATCTTACTCCTAACATTCAGTATTCATCAAAGACTTTGAGGACAGCTGTGGTCACTGAAGATGGTACCTGCAATCTCTTCTCCCCAAAATAAACACATCACAACACTCTTTTTATCCTTCCTCGAAAACAGAAAAAAAAGGACTCTGCAGAGATTCAAGCATGGTATAATTGGCCATGATGAGGAAATCTTGTTGTGTGCTTTGAGAATGATCTAAATGCTTCCTCCACTGTTAGCAAAAATAGAAAAAAATCACTTTGAAACAGAACTTTTCAAGCATTGCCTGTGTAGGAGCTAAGAGAGCTTAGGGCAGGTCCCCTCATCACGTATTAAGCAAGGGGCAAGCTTCCCACCCCTGACAGACAGAAGGTTTACAGAAATATAAATGCCTTCCTTAACAGCCAGTGCTTCACCTCGGAGAGTCGCTTGTCTGCAACCCTGTTGATCTGTGGAGGTAACCTGTGTTCCTAGCAAGGATATTTGACACATACAACAGAGCTGTGAAGACTTATTCCACCCTTCCGCATCAGAGGCCGGGCCCAATGCTGGTGGCCAGAGTTCCCCGCACACAGACGAGGAGTTTTCCTCCCAAGTCAGCTCCTCTTTCTCTGCTTACTCTCCATCCACTTGCTTTCTCTTGAATTGGTGCACATTTATCTCCTCATGGAAATACCAATATTTGCACACACATTTGGAAGACTAATTAAATCATTTATCTTTGCAGAATGGTATTTGGAATATTTTTTTATACTGAGCCTATGGTTTTCTTTTCCTGTTTCCTACTGTCCTTTCCATTTTTAATGCATTAAAAAAACCCCAAAACAAACGATGATTCTATGCTGTGGAAGTTACAGAAGTTGATTTTCCACAGATGCTGCACACATTTGGTACTACTTCCTTGCAGGTCTGACCCTAGTTCCCTGCTTTTAATGACAAAACTGAACATACCCTGTTAAATTCAGCTGCTGGTTAACATCATGATCGCACATTTACCATTGATTCCAGTAACGCAGTCTTGAATGTTGAACCTCTGGAGAAAGACACGACATTCAGAAGAACTAATGTTAGTTTGTATAGTTAGGATTATATTGCCTTTGTGACCCCTCTCTTCAAAAGCAGCTATCATCATCATCACGGCTTGGCTTCGTGAACGAAGATCTGGGAAGGGCTTTTCCCACGCTCACTGCTCACAAAAGCGGCTATAAAAGTTAGCTGTCAGCTCAACTTATTTGAACTTAATTTTTTTCTGCAAGAACTATTTCAAAATAAGGATTTTCTAAATGAAGAGCAGCTGTTTTTAAGAATCAGCCATAATCCTGTAGCCTACATCCCTTGTTATTATCTGTCTTCCTTTCTCATTTAATATCCGTCTAATAGGGTTTTTTCTGTTAGTTCATGATATTGTGCAATGTTTGATGAAAGAATTATTTCTGAGCTCCTACTGTCTGTGAACTCCCTCTAGGTGGTATATGGAACAGATATTGCCCTGCTAGCTTCTTGCCTGCTACCTGCCTACACAACTGACTCACTCCCATTCTCAGCTGGAAGCATATCTTATCCCTGCCCATACCTTCCGTGTTTGTCAGTTTACGCGATGGATGTAGTTTTGTAAATCTGCGAACATCAATAGGTGTTGCATCTGAATAGTAAGAAACTTGCAATAGGTATTTATATGCTTCCTGGCAGCAAACGCAATTTGTAGTGAAAAATCACAATTAGGCTATCCAGGAGTGCTTAGAATAGTTGATTCTGTTGCTTTATGCGAGAACATTTTAATGGTTTAATTTTACATGTGATCTCTGAAGACGACATTATGCTGTTCATGAAGCTTTATAACAATTAAAGTACAAGTTATTGACAATTATTTCTTGCAAAAAAACCTGATTATGTAATAAGATTAACTTCTTCACAGTTCCATAATCTGCTCAAGAAACATCAAGGAATTAAAAGTAATGGTTCTATAGTAATTTTGATTAGAATGCAGCCCTCTGCACACTGTCTCAATATTCTATTGAATTTCACAGGTAAGGGAGGCCTTTACCTGTCACATCTGATATGACTGCCTTACCTGAGAGCTAAATGCACTTTTCTCTGCTAGTCAGCTGTCAAGAACCATATTTCAAAGTACCTACCAGCAAGAATTTGAGAATACTTCCACACATATTTCATTATTGTTTTCATGATTTTCCTTTAGGAAGATAATTTTGAGAAAGAATTGAGTATGGTGAGAAATCGACATTTGGGGATTACTGTATGGCTACGTGGTTTTCATCTCTGCCAGAAGCCACGGTAGCATGCCTCAATATTCGATCACATTAGGCACTATTCATTTGTTGATACTGTAGTTACTGATTGCAAATTAGGAACTGGGACTGAAAAATTACAGCTAGAATAGCTGCTTTGTCTTCCAGTTTCCTGTATCCTTTTATAGCAGTAGACTGTCCCAGACAAAATGCAGTGATAGATTTTTTTCACTTTTTTTTTTTTTTAACTATTTACTTTTTCACATAATCACACAGAATCAGCCAGATAACAGAATTGTCTGGTTGGAAGAGACCTTTAAGATTATCGAGTCTAACTGTTTCCCCTGCACTGCCAGGGTCCCTAAACCTCAGCACCACATCCACACATCTTTTAAACACTTCAGGGAAGGGGACTCCACCACTGCCCTGGGCAGCCTGTTCCAGTGCTTCACAAACCCTCCGTGTAAAGAAATTTTTCCTGATAGCCAACCTCAATTTCCCCTGACACAACTTGAGGCCATTTCCTCTCGTCCTGTCATTCACAACATGGGAGAAGAGACCACCCCCACCTCCCCACAACCTCCTTTCAGGTGGCTGTAGAGAGCGATGAGGTCTCCCCGCAGACTCCTCCGGGTTAAACAATTCTGGTTCCCTCAGCCGCTCCGCGTAAGATAGGTTCTATTTTAACATCGCTTTCTGTATAATTCACAGGAACACTGACTAGAACAACTACATAAATTACATACTTAGGTTCAAATAACCCAGATGACATTCAATTTTGGTTTTAATTCAGAGTAAAAACTAATTTTTATCTTAGGGTTTCAAAGTAGGAGGACACTTAAAGGAATCATTAGTCCTCATTTTCCAAGATACAGTTTACTGGCTACCTGAAAAGGAAAAAAGGCAATAGAAATGTCCCTATTGTCCTCCAGCACTATAGCGTTTATACACAGAACAAAAGCAGTGCGATAAAGCAGCAGTTGTTGTACAGTTGGTCTTTAGTCCAAAGTTAGACGTTCATTTTATAAACATCCCCCAGTTCTACTGTTGTCTTGGAACGTGTGTTGATGATTTTTTTTTTCTTCCCCTACCCCGTTCATCATTTACCATTATTTTGTAGAAAAGCCCAACTTCTGCTTTCACGAGAAAGACGCTGGTATCTGCCGAGGCTATATTACCAGGTACTTCTATAACAAAGAGACACAGTTATGTGAGGTATTCAAGTATGGTGGCTGCCTAGGAAACCAGAACAACTTCAAGAGCTTGGAAGAATGCCAGACTACCTGCCAAAGCAACTGTAAGTTGTTGTCCCCATTAGTATTAGTCTTATTCTTGCATAAACAATGTTGTGTTTTGAAGGTATCTTGCATGGAGAAAAAAGCAACTTAGGGTACCCTCAGGTGGCAATAATTTATATCTAAAAATAGCATTAATTATATATGCCTTTAAATAAAAATAAAAAATAAAAAATAAAAAATGTATACAAAAAATTGGTAGGTCCTACTGTCTTTAATGACTATTACAGGAATCCCACTTTTTAACTTATGACAGTTAATCTAAAATCTGCCACCTGCTTGGCTTTATAATACCATAAAATGCCAATATATCATTTTTAACCTGTACATCTGAATATACTATTTTTGCACCAAGTCTTGTCATGGAAACAGGTGCCAATATGGAAAGTTTGCTGTTTACTCTTTGGGCATTGTACACTGCTAGCTTCATGGGAAACCCAGCCCTCGCTGCTGAATGATTTGGCTGTGCAGCTTAGGCTACAAACCAGCCATTCAGACTGCCTACAGACCATCCATCCGCCTCCTTCTTCTACTAGTACCTCATTTGATTCAGAGTGTGAATCCACTTTCCCACCCAGAGCCTCCGGACCTGCTTGCCTCTAGTGGGCCTTTTTCCAGGAGTGTTTCATTTTGGCAAGGGGAACTTGATTTTATTCACATTTGGAACAGGAAAGACACACTACGGTTCTTTTTTAAGATTTTGTTTTAAAGGTGTACCTACAGAGCCATGTGCTTCTCCCTTACGTTTGCTGAAGCATTTCTTCCTGGGCTCTGATTCCACTTTTAGCTTCTGAACTAAAAGTTTCAGAATGCCTTTTTTTGTTTCCTGACTTTAATCTGAAATAACACCTCCATGTAAATTCATATGAACATCCAAGAAGAAAGAGAGGATTAGGGGTCATCGCCATGGTGTAAACAGATCAAAGTTCTTTCCTTAGTTATGCTTAGTTGATACCACTTGGGGTTTTGTATTTTTTCCTTATTCTTTTCCTTTTGTTTTCTTTTAGCAAATTTATTGCCAACTGTGCCAGCTGAAGAGCATCCTAACCCTACAAACAGTAATTCCCCAGTGGAAGAACCCAACCACTTCCCGAGGATTTTTGGTAAGAATTTGCTTTTGCCATTTAAAGTTATTCTTTCTTAATGCAGATACCCCTTGGCTGCCCATTCCTCTTCGCATTTATTTGAGGGTCTGTATGTTAGTCGAAATACATCAGCACAGTGAAGTCAGTAACGTTAAAACTAGCTTCATAGCCATCTGCTTGTCAGTAACACTTATTTTGAAAAAGGCTTACAATTGCAAGGGTTCGAATGTCTGCTAGTAATAGAAAAATAACCTCACAAACTGTGTTTGATTTAAATCTTACATCAACAGAAGAAAAAGGAACCCATCCCAAAGCTGTCTCAGCACATCAGTTTCCTCTACCTTTGGGGCTTAAATGCTGCCTTTTAGTGGTATTAATACCGGCATGCAGCAAGGCAGATGGGTACCAGTCATAGCTTCTTTTCAGAGCTCTGCTGTGTCTAGATAATCCATCGCTTACACCACCACCCCCTCCATACCCCCTTTTTTTTTCCTCCTTTCAGGAAATTTGTTGCCAACTGCTCCAAATGAGGAGTCATCCAACACTGTGAATAGTAGTTCCCCAAAGGTGGAGCGCAAGCAGTTTCCCATTTTTTTGGGTAAGAATTCTGTTTCATAGTTTTTAGCTCTTGGTGGTTTACACGCGCTCTGGATCACTTCTCCATTTCCACCCATTTTACAACATTTCTGAGACTAAAGAATGGGCTTCCATCTACGTCAAATATTTTGAGAAGCACAGAAAGGCAAAGCGAAGAAATATATTGCTCATTACAGATCTTCCATAAACACCAGAAGGTGGAAGACTGGCCACATCTTGACCTCTTTTGAAAGGGTTCACTTCCTGAAGGTCTGATAAACACACAAATTTAAGGACCAAGAGCAAGAGCGGTGACACAGAGTTCTTTTAGTCAAAATTAGTTCTTTTAGTCAAATTTAGTCAAAATTGTGGGGATCTAACTGGGAGCTGATTTAAACTCCTTTTAACCCTTAAAACAGGACCATACTTGGATACCGGAATACAGCACAACGTATTTATCATAACACATTTTTATTTTCACTAAGGCCGTATTAAGCTCAGTTCTTGGTTTGAGTATAATCAAAGTGAGTGAGAATGAGTTTCGTGCCTGCTTCAAGGTGTTTCTGCGCTACGTGTGACAATGCAGATGAGAATCTGGACTGTTACCATAGCGGTCAGGGTTTTAACAGCTTCTGCAGCTGGATGCTGTCCACTGTAGTTTGCTGGTACTTGCTCACGCTGTAAAGGGTGACTGAATTTGAGGCATGACATTTTTATGATCCACAGTTGGGCAGGAGGAAACAAGAAACAGCTGGGAAAAGCCTGAGCATTCTTATCAAGTATTTCTGTTGGGTTTTTTGCACTTACACTTACTTGTACTCTTGGGGATTGAGCGATGGCTTACAGATTCATTAAGGTTTTTGTGGTTTATATGATCTGTAAGACAATGGGCATGTCGGGTAACGTTCCTGCGCCCTTTGCTTAGAACAGTATGTCTAACAAAGCCTGCATGTGCACTGTATTCCATGGTTTTTGCCTGCGTTGTGATCCACGCGTACTGTTGGGTTGAGGTGAGTTTCTGTGACAGCTGGATTGTTTGCTTACCACATACAAAGCGCTAATACACTGTTATTAAAATGACTGAATATAAAACAGTAAAGCTTTTGGCAACTGATTTTACTGAAAAATATTTGAATGATTTAAGGTCTGGTAATAAGTCTAGAGACATAAGACATTCTCTGAAGGTTTTTACACAAAATACGAATTCCCCAAATCCCTAATATGAATTCCCCAGAAGTCTAAAACAACTAGCATCTACAAGCAAAGTGTCATGATTCATGACGTTCTCTCAGAGGAAACAGAAGGGTTCTTGGTTGTGTCAGCAACAGTGAATTTTCTGGTAGAGCATATTTTGGGAGGGTGAGGTGAGGGTAAGAGAAAGAGAGGACTTTAAGGTTGGTGGAAGAAAAGGTCAGGGTCAAGGGTGAGTAGAGCCAGTGTAGCCGGATGGGACAGGTAAGAAACATGACCCTGGAAGTGTGTTTCAGTGGAAAGTCTGAAGATCCCCCAGGTTCTTCCCTACTTTATAACCTTTGTCTGTCTTGCACTACCCTGCCCCACGCAGCCACCTGCTGACTTGCTATTTATCAGCCTGTACCTTTCAGTCTGCTGGGACGGGCTACAATCCTCTGCCTCTGTGCAGTCCCGCTGCAGAGGCAGGAATGGTAGGACCAAAAGGGACCACTGATTTCTCCCCAGAGGTGTGGAGAACATAGCCTCCATTTCTGCTCTTACTAGAGGTGGAGGCCTAAACTGAAGTTGCAAGGTAGAGCCATCTCACGCAAACACGCCCTGTGCCTCCCCAAGGCCCTCGGTGAGGGACAAGAAAAGCTGGCTGTGCATGCAGGAGGTCAGGGTGGCCTCTGTGGGGTAGAGTGGCTGATGCCCGTCTTCTGAAGCACAGGCAAAGTAGCTGGTCTGCCGCTGTAACATCTGTGTTCCATGTATATTGACCCGGCTATGTATCTTCTTTTTCTATTTAAATAAATGACCACCATGAAAATAAAATTTTGGAAGGAGATGTTTCAATTGTGAGGTAAGGAGTGGTACTGAAAGTACTGCACTAGTTAATTTAACTATCAGATTCATTATAAATAAAACAGTGGACTTAATATAAATTGTACCACATTGTGGGCTCTTACTCTGGATCCAGAGTGAACCTTGCTCTTACAATAACATCACACTTACAAAAAAGAAATTAAGTAATGCTCATTTTATAATCTGAAACTCATTTCTTCTATCTTGGAAAACCAACTCATAACTGAGTTTTGCCATTTCAGGGTTCTTTTTGAATAGCGTGAGGCTGCTAACGCAGCTTCAAATACGCTATTAATTCAACTTTTTTCTTAGTTTTCCATGAATCACCATTCTATTTCATTCCTAGCAATTTTTAATACTTTTTCAGCTATTATATTTATGAACCTTCCTCAGCAGGTGTAACATGCGTGAGACGCATTAGTTATGTTGTGTTCATGCTACACACTACATGTTAGATGTAGCATGTTCTTTTTGCATATTTTCTTGTCAGCCTCTTGAATTCCCCCAGTTAATTAATAACTTCTTGCTTTCAGCAACTCATCTGCTTCCTACTTTTGTGACAAAAGGAGGTCTTCAGCTCTGTTGTAACTCAAATTGTTCGCTAAAATTTTCACCTGGTATTTCCTCTGACCCGCTTCTACCTGGTTTGCAACTTCAGGACGGCCCTCGGACTAGCTACAGGTTTCCCTTTATGCATTCAGACCTCAGCTACCTCAGTTCTGCTGCTTCTGGGAGGAAAACGGCGCTCCATCATCAGAACTGATGATATAATGGCTCCTATTCAGTTTCTTGTACCCTGTGCAGCAATTCCGTATATGAGTTGCTCCAGGGTGATAGATGATGATGTTTCTCCAGGTTTGGGAATTCTGGCGAGGATTTGCTTCTCGGACTTCCTCTAGTGCCCAGGTACTTCGGATGCTGCAGGTTCATCTTCCAGCGTTTGTTCTCACACTCTCACTTGCAGCGACACTTAAGAAACAAACCATCAGCCTGCTCCTCGGAACTGTAAAAACCAAACAGGAGCACTAAAGCACCAGCACCTCAGTCACTTTGTGCACTTCTTCCTCACATTCAGCCCTTTTTGCTATTCTGCAAGTCACGAGCTACTTCTTAGTAACTGCTCAGTGTTTTCCAATAGAATGATTCTTTCTTTACTTAGGTCAAGCTTTCTGTATTCCTATGACAACCCCAATATCAGGGTATCAAATCTTATGCTGGAAAAGCTCAGTACTTCTACCTTGTGCTTGAGCTCAGAAGGTCTAACAGGAATTCGGAAACTTCATTAATTATCATAAATATTTACCATGTTTTTAAAGCTGCCCAAGTTTAATTTATTTCAATTTAATTGACTTTCTAGAAGTAATTCACTTGAAACTTCTCTGAGTTTGAATACCATCGCTTATCACAGAAACGGCAAATTTATCACTAAATACATAGGAAACAAACCTTGCTTTCAGGGAAGCTTTTGCTGGCTTCTGGAACCCAAAGAGACAATAACATTTGCTGTGGTATTTTTTGTAGTCCTAAAAAGACAGATGCTTATGTAAAGGATTTTCAGGAAGGCAAAATTAAATTTGCCAGTAAATTTCACATAAATTCCAAAGTTCTGTGAGCTTCCAATCTCATCTGTAACAACAACATAACAGAAAACTGGTAAACTGCAGTGCTGTCTCTAATCTTTTTTTCTTGGCATTTCCAGAACCTCCCCCTATCCCTTCTTTGTGCATGACCCCTATGGATAAAGGACTTTGTAGAGCCAAAGAGTTAAGATTTTTCTACAACTACTCAGCTGGAAGATGTCGCCCATTTAGATACAGTGGCTGCGGTGGGAATGAAAATAATTTCACCTCCAGAAAGTCATGTTTGAGGATCTGCAAGAAAGGTATGGGAAGTGATACTGCCACTGACTATCGTAAGAGGTAGATGTTAACACAGGCTGAAACACTCCTGCAGCTTTTGGTAGTAAGTATTGCCTGATAAAATGCAATAGTTGAAAGTCTTAGAAAAGTGAAAATGGAAATCAGAAGAGAGGCAGAGCTAGAGGGAGAAGGATGGACAGTAAAATACAGTGTACAAGAACAGAATTAAGATGACTTGGCATTGGTCAGGCATGTGAAGACTTTAGGTAAGACAATGTTCTTTTTTTTTAAGACTCTTGAAAACAAAACTTGTCTCATTTCTTGTAATCTTGGATGTGTTAGTCATACGGCAGCTAATACTACTTTCTTCATTTTACCTTTAGGATTCATTAAAAAAAAAGGAGAAAGAAGACTAATAAAAATCAGGAAGAAAAGAAAGAAGCAGTCAGTAAAGGCTCTGGGTGAGGACATCATCCCCGCAAGAATACAGCTTTGATTTTTATGGAAATGTGAAGTAAACTACTATTCACCTGTGACTGAAAGCCTTTCGTGTACACCACCCAAATGTATTTACTATACGGATTATTTTGATTACACATTATTAAGCTGCTTATATTTTTATTATGTATTCCCTACTCATGTTAATAAATACTACCTTTTACTTTGATAAAGGCTCTTAAATTGTAGTTTGATGGTATGTATTCGTCAGAGCTGAAACAGGACAGAGCAGACAGTGTAGGTGTATAACTCATAATGATTAAAAAGTAGACAAGATTCAAATTTACCCTATTCTTTTTTTGAAATCTATTTTTGTGCTAAAGAAAGCATAATGCTTGTCAAAGAATAATCACTTGTCAAGCGTGACTGTTTCAATCACAGGTTAAAAGACAGGTCTACTGCTATGGAAAGGAAATAGACACTGGGATTGTTTTAACTGGATTTATTTTACGTTATGCAAGCTAGATTTAACTCCATCAACGTGGAGCTGTAAAATGAACATGAGACCAGAATTAACCCACCGAAAACCATACGGAGGGTGTTAAAGTTGTAAATGTGTGAATCAATGAGACAGGTATTTGCAAAGATTTAGAACCGTATTTGCTGGGGACATCATTGATTTTTATCCTATCCTGAATTAGACTCGTGGCTACCATGTTCATAACTGCAGAAATACTATTTCTGGAAATACGCAGTAAATTTACAAAAACCAGGACAAATTCCTTTCATAGAAATAAATACAGCTGCTGTAGAAATAACACTATGCTTACCCCCCAGACGACTTTGCACCCCCTCTGATCTTGGGTAGATCTTTATAATGAGATTTTTTTTTTTAAAGGAAAGGGGAAAAAAAAAAAGAGGTAGTTGGTTTCCTATTGAGGTTTTAAGAAGCACTTGCTGCCTATGAAACAAAAGATAGCAGGATATTTTTGAAACTCTTCCCTATCTTCTTGGATGGTGTAATTTTTTTTTAATGTATCACGTTTTCTCTTTATGCTGAAAACTGCTGAGGATAGTTACACTGCTGTTTGTGAGAGATGGTGTGGAAATCAGTAGCTGAAAGAGATGAGGGCCTCAGACACTGCAGCAAGGAGCAAGGACAGCAATGACAGAATAATAAACGATCTATTTGGTCGCCTTTGCCTGTGCACTGCAGATCGCGCGCGTGATTTCAGAAAACCTACGGGTTTTAAGCCTGAACTTAATGCCTGATGAACTGGACTAACTCCACAAAGAGGCTAAGCTAAGTGCTGGAGAAAACATTTCTGCACTCTAAATAGCTGAGTGAGGGGGTAAGTAAGAGTCACAGACTTTTAAACAGAAATTCTATCCAAATCTCTTTTCTGGCGCTTGAGTCCTTTCATCACTCTTTTAACACAGGATTTATTTGAAAAATACTCGCGAGACTGAAATGTGCCCCAGAAAATATTTATGTAGAGTCTTGTCATATAAAATGTGCAAGCACCACAGACTAACAGTGCAATAACTAAAGGACCAGCGCAGTTCTGACAGGAAGCCCATAAACTCCACAGACCGCTGAAAACCAGTGATGTCAGTTCTCTACACAGAATTAATTTGGCGCATCATTACCTGCAAGTTCCAGTTCCAGTGTGGTATCTCCCTGATCATTTTTCTTGACCTTACTCTCCAGGTATTGTCTGTACTCCACGCACTAGGAGTCCAGTCGGTAGTTGCGAGTTGCACTGCGCAGGAGCAAAGCAGTAGGTTAGATTCTTGGACCAGCTGGAATTTGTCATTGCAAGCAAGTGGAGAGCCCATGGTTTAAACTGCTCCCAGACCTTACCACGGGTAGCACCTTCTCTTGCAAAAACTGTATGATGAAGGCAGTAAAAATACCTAATGTTCCACTCTTGGTCATAAGAATTTCCCAGGGGCTGCTAGCATTAAGACCTACATAACTGCTAGGTCCTGTGATGCACCTCAGAGTGGAGACAGAGCTGATGGGCGTGCGACCTGGCCCCCCCAGCAGCTCAGTGACTGTACAGACATTCGGCACCTTCGGTTTCAGACTAAAGCAAACAAGAAAGGCTCGAGTGCTGCGTAGGTAACTCATTTGCTGCAGCCACCTTCTGTCACTGCCATCCGACAGAGGGGCGATACTCTCCTCCACGCCAGGTTAACAGCCCACCAAGAACCCTGACAAGGGTTGGTAAACTCTGTCAGTTGTATTAGAACATGAACTAGAGCCATGAGCTTTCTAGAACAGAATATTCTGAACGAGACAATAGATACCAGCGGGAAAGAGCAGAGGCACCTGTTGGCACCCAGATGACCCGGTGACCCCTGTGTCATTTCACAGCAGCACCTCTCCTCCGGGTTCCCTCTCGGTCCAGCGGATTGTCCCTGGCTGCTGGGCTTCAACACCTACAAAGTCCTCCCTGGAAGCCTCGGAAAACCCGTCCTTTCTGCCTCCGCAGAACCCGGGCTGTGGGGCTGCTCGGCTCTGCCAGGTCTCCTGCTCGCTGGGCTCTCCTGCACACTACAGGGTCTCCTCACGGAGCGTGCTCCGCTGCTCCCCCGGGCTCGACCGCCTTCCCTTCTGCC
>NW_010411685.1:748-14265 GCF_000710305.1 Buceros rhinoceros silvestris | reverse complement strand
GGCACGGCCCGGCACGGCCCCGAGCTCCGCCCCACGCCCCCGCCGTGTTCTGCTTTCTGGTATCGAGAGGGCTTCGCAATCGTATCCGAGTGTTTCCATCGCCCTTCCAGGTGCACGGAAGGTACGTGCTGCTGGGCTTCCCCGGTTGCTCTGGTCGTTATCACGCCCGGCTCACGCCTGCCGGGCTTCCCTCGGGATCGCTCCCCTTTACTGTTCCAACATGCTGCTTCTGCTGTGACTGAACAGGGCATTTATGAAAGCACCAAGGCCTGTTTGCAGCCAAGCGTCTTGTGGGACCAGAATTTAACATTTTAAGGTTGATAGCAAATGGCAAAGGGACTTGCATTACTGCAGATCTGTGTGAGTTCTGCAGAGGGGAAGGTTGGAAAGGACTTTAAAGCTCTTTCAGGCTTCGGAGGAAAAGAATATATCAATAAACCAAGCAAGAAGTTCATGCAAAAAGTTGCTCTGAAGGTGGCACCCACTTTGATGTCTTAGGATGGGTTCCTGTGGTTCTCTCAAGGGCTGCATACCTCTGCTGAGGGTTGTGATCAATTTGTGCAGGCCCGGCTGACAGCTGGAGGGAGCATTAGAGCCCTGCTCAGGATTATGAGATCTTACCCAACTCCTTCAGGAAGTACCAGCTCGGTTGTCCTCAGTCCATGCTGCCTTCACACCCCAAGGGTCAGGCTAAGGGGTAGGAATGGTGGTGAGTTCTGGTTATGAACGGTGGAGGTCAGGGCAGCCCACTCAGGGAGGACCATGGTCCTGTAGGTAAGACTAGGACTGATGTACTTTTGGGGAGCCCAGACTGGCAATGGGGACATGAGGAACTCTGGAGAACCATGTCACCCTCTTGTCCTAAGACGTGTTAGCCTGATACTCACTTAGCAAGTCTAAAGCTACCTGGCTTGGTGAATTCCAGGGGTGTCCTAATTTGAGCTAGAACAGAACTAATTCTGTTCCTAACCCTTGACAAGGGGAAAACACAAGGAGTATCTTCTTAATGCAAAGTATACGTTTATGTCATTTATCACAGCTGCTTTCTCTTCTTTCTTTTTCTGAATCCCCCTGTTATTTTACATGCCAGTTTCACGTAACTTTAATTTGTTTAAATCCAGTTTTTAATCTGTTTCTGTTTCTGGGACAATTCTAATCTGTCCCAGTTTGCTTAATCTTCTCTGTTAGAGTTGCATATTTGACTATTCTTGTTGCCCTTCTTACTTGTGAATAGTAATGATCAACCCACAGTCCATTCACATACATGAAGCTGGGATTTTTTTTTCCCTAGAAGCATCTCTTGTCGTTTAACTGCAATCAAATGTTAGTGCAGGCAAATGAGGAGCACAGAAAAAAGCGAGTGGCAAAGTGTGGGATGCTGCCTTTTGGGGGCAGTGTGTGCTTGTGTAATTACAGTAACCATGCTCTGCTTTATTTCTCAAGTGCAAACTGTGTGCTGCTTGTTTAAAAAATTCCTCTTATGCTGGAACTACCTCCCCATCGAATCTAATCTGGCTCTTTACCCCTCCTCATTAGCAGTGAGGCCATTACTTGAGTAATTAAGTAAACGCTTACACACACACACACCCGCCTCCAGTTCCCAGAGTTTTGTCTCTTTTTACCTTAGATATCTTTGGAGTATTTTTTTTTCTCAATATGCTAGGCATGCTGATTTTTCCCTTATTAACCTCTCCTGATAGAGAGCTATTTGGAGGGACCCTTTGAGGAGTAAAGGTTGTCCAGGTAAACTGCTAAAACCAGCAGTTAGAGGTTCTCCTGCCTGTAGCGTGACACATGACAGAATCAAGTGGCACCTTCAGCTTGGAAAACCTTAATTCACAGTAGACTTCTCCTGGGTGCTGAAAGACCCAGGGTCTTTGATTTCTCCTCTCTATATATACAGTGACTATACAAGCAGTATAGCATCAGTATTTTCTGAAAAACACAAGAAACTAGTAACTGAGATAGGTTGGTTTGTTTGCAGTAATTTTCAGGGGAAATTACTTAAGTGAATTGTGATGGGATCATAGGGTATCCTTCCACATTTTCTCTTGTGGTTTTCCCCTTCCTTATGTAGTATTAAATGACCGTTTTAAATAGATTCTTAGAAATCAAATTTCAAAATATGTACTTGGATATTCTGTTTAAATCAGGTATTTTCCTCAAATATATTCATGGATATCTGTCAGTTCCCCTTTAAATAGTTTAAAAATACTGATAGAATTATAGAATTTCATAAGTGCCAAAAATCTCTTTAACCTAGTAAACTGAATCTAAATGATGGCTTCTGATTTCTCCATTGAAATAAACAACACAGAAAAGGGAGAGATAAATTTCTTCTGAATCCTTTCTCTAAATAGTTTTTTGCCTTGATTAGGAGTTCGTACTATGTAATGATGTCCAGGCATGGCTTATTACTGCAATTCGCGTATTGTCTCATTTTATTGTCATACATCACTACATGAATACTTGCTGACCTGTGCAAATAAGAAGCCCATCACCAAGGAGCTCTGCTTACCTCCCAGAAGGCATGATAACCGTTCAGTAGAGGCAATGATTTATGCTGAGAAGGCAGGGTCACCTGCTTCAAGATCCTGTTGTAAGGTTAGACTTTAACAAGGGAACACTGGCAAATGAGCATGAAGAGGGTTTTCCAGGGGCAGAGGATAACAAAAGCAGAAGTTGTAGTGTCAGAGCAGGACACACAGACACACAGCTGAAGCTGGTTGAAAGGAATGTAGTCTTGCAATGTGGGTAATTCATAACCCCTTAAACTGGAAGTGTTTTCTTAGATAGTTAAACCACAGGATTAAATAGTCTAAAATGATGTTGGGGTGTTGGGGATGTGGTTTTAATCCCTGGGCAGTATAGAGATCTTAGCAGCTGGGGTCTTTACACCTGCAAGATTTATTGTGCAGTTACTCAGCCATGGCCAGGGTGGCAGGTAAGTTACCTTTGCCATGAGCGTTAACTGCCACATTTGCAGTCAGGCTTGGCAGCAGCTCCACTGAACCAGGGTGGTGGCTGCCACCAGGTGTCTGTCAGCACTGTCTTCTGAAGGACGTCCGGGCATCTCATATATCTGACAGGTGATCAAAACTCTTCCACTGCAGCATGCAGGTCAGCTGAGGCTCTCCTCTTTTCTCCTAATGTTTTTTGACTGTTGAGGAAGAAATTTGAACCACTTGGTTTGGACTGTCTTTCATGGTTTTCTGTACTGTGATCTGATGATGTTCCCTTTTCACTGCTGTCTGTAGGATTTGAGATCTTGCCATATTGATGCTTGTTTTATAATGCTAAATTACTTTGGCAATGGATTGCTATTTTTACCATGGTGGCCTCTTTTTTTTTTTTCAGTCAGTAGAAACAGGACTGTTCTGGTAGTCACTAAAACTTTTTCTCTTCCTGACTTTCCACTCAGGTGTCCCACATCTGATTCAACTATATGTAGCTTGCATATTTTCCTGTTACTTCTTAAATCTTTGCTGCTACAAACCTTTCATATATGTAGGTCTCTCTGAAAGTGCTGCCTCCTATTTATTCACGGAAACTACAACAGACACAAGGAGCACAGTAACGCTATTTGGTAGAGCAAATTCTGAGCTACAAAACACTGGTTTTCGACACAGTCACCACCACGGGCTGTGCATTTTCCCCAGCGATGAACAAGAGCCTGCGTGCCACGCTCGTAACAACCTGCACCAGTGGAGGATACCACTGTCACTGTCGCCACTGCTGGAACGCGCCACACACCCACCCACCCCGTCACCATGCTGACACCCACAGTTTGGTCTTCGTAAAAGTTCAGCAGCAGCAATGAATGTCAATGGGTGCAATTTTTTCACCTGGAGGAATTCAATTCCACACCTCTGCTTCACACACACTCCCATGTCAGACACCATTTTGTCACACTGCCCCTCTGCTGCTGTCTGCCACATGGCAACAGCCACCTCTGACTACGTGGGCCAACATAATAAAACAGGAGGCATTACTTTTGTAGCAGCCCTCGTACATTACAGGCTGGCCTTCGCAGACTAAGTATGCAGCAGTGTTTCTCTTCCCTCTCAGTTGTGCCGGATGGACTCACATGGGTATGTGTCTCCACAAACAGCATTCCCAAAGGGCACGTGTGCTTCCAAGGTGGTCCTGAAAGCTGCAGGCAAGTCCTGAATGTCACTTGTCCTCTGCTTCTGTTCCTACAACAGTTCCAGAAGCAACTCATGTGGACAGGGTTGCACACAAGCCCAGCATGTGCAGGACACTGTCTGTCTGTCAGCCTGTGATGGCATTTGAAGAAGTTACGCTGGAAACTTGTGGTTTTGATGTCATTGTTACTGGGCCTTGCATTTGTGCTAGCCTCAGGCTAGTTGGAGTAAACTGTTTGAGTAAAACTTGATGCTAAAATGGTGGGATGGTAGACTTTGGGCAACTGGAAACCATGGATGAGTATCCTTTTCACTTAATCCGACACTTGCCATTGTACTGGCTGTGCACTTTGTTACATACTATATACTTCTGTACACTTAGCTGAGAGAGGCGTTGCAAATGCAGGAGGATAGATCCTAGTCTCTGGCAATCAGAAAAATTTCTGTGAGATTTGGCTTGGTAGCAGGTGGACAAACAAGTGCATATAAATTCAGGGCACAGAGTGTGCATGGTGCCTATCAGAAGCCACATCTCTAAATCATCTGGGCGGTAATCATAGCTCAGAACTGCATACATCACCATGTTTTATATGCAGAAAAGAACAAACATTACTCGTAGTAAAGCAGATCTGTTGTCAGTGGTATTGGACAGTCCCATGTGCCCCAAAAACTGGTGATCTAGGCAGCCACTTTTCTGGTATCAGTCTTGGTAAATATGCTTTAGAAAATGATGAAGAAACTGTTTCAGTTACCAAGAAGCACATACCATCCCAAGGGAACAAGAGGACTATACCCTGTAGACAAAAGCATGAAGATACAGATTAAAACAAACAGGCAATATTTAGGTTTAGAGAGTGTCTAAGTCGTTGATAAAAAAATACGGGCATGATATGAAGCTATCCTCAAAGCAAAAGAAGTGGAATCATATGGGAGCTCCAGAAGCGTTGTGTGTGCCTGGAGAACCTCTGAGTTTCACTCCGTGATGGTATTTCTACTGACATGCAATACAAGCAGGTTTTAAACTCCTCTGTTCCCCCTTGCCAAAGGGAAATGCGACTAGGAATAGAGTTTTTCAAGTCCCCAACTGGAATCATTCATCAAATGAATTAGCCCAGCTCCTACACCAAGTGTCCCAGCCCTGGGCTGGGGGGCCATCCAGTGGATCAGACACAGTCTGAACTGTGTTTTCACCTTCTTCCATGCCTGCCTAGGGGCAGAGACAGATGCCAAAACTAAGACAGATGTTAGTTCTGTGGATTTTATTTATAGCCAGCAGGTGTGATTTCCACGGGGAGCTGGCTCTTCCCTTGAGAATGACAGTCCAGTACTACAGCTGCGTGGGATCACAAAGCACACATCCTCTTCCAAACTCACTCAGAGCCAAAAGCTAAATGAAGTTTGGCTCATAATTGTATCAACCACATTTATTTTCTCATGTAAACATAAAATGCTTTGTCACTCTTTCTCTGACACACCCACTAGCCTATTCTTTGCTGTAGGGAGCTCACTTTAAGTCAATTCCTCCCCATTGTCTCTGGATCCTTGGCCTTTACGTGGTCTGGCTTTTTTGTGTATCTTGGAACATATATGTAAAAACACCTTTCATCCTTCCTTGCACAATTTATGATACCCTTCTGCTTTTGTTCCATTTATGGGACTGTAGTACATACATACACCATCCAGTTGCGTGTACACATGCACACCTCAGCATGAGTCACCTTATTCACATCTTTGTGACGTTAAACGCAGTTCTGCTTATGCATTTGCACTTGCTTCTGTGATTTCCAAGTATTCAAGAAACAAAGGGCCAAAAACTAGCATCTTACTCTGCTGCTGTGATCTGTTTTTTGCTAGTACTGTTCGAATGTAACATAAGGTTATTAAACATGGAAATAATGCCCTCCTCTGCAGTACAGAAATTCCTTTAGCTAGCTTGAGGGCTTCTGAATGTGCAAATATTTGTGTTTCCACACAGTCAGGTGCATTTGCCTCCTGCCCTTCAAAGGCAGGAAGTCAGTGTCACCACAGACTCACGGTGGTAGATTCTTAATGGGGATCCCAACCCAAACTGACAGATCTTGGGTGTAATTTTTTTAACCTGTCAAGAACCATCTTTTTTTCTTTTGCATTTTATTTTTATTAACAAGATACAAGGAACAAAGTACACTCGGAAGGAGGCATAGAAAGCAGTAACTTTTGCAGCCACTCTGCAGAAAAGTGTCACAAGAGCATAACAAAAGTTTAGTGAGTTTTTAATTGTGAATGGCACTCTGTGCTGAAGGCACAGTTTTGGGGAGAAATCGGGTGAGAGCTGTGTGTTTAATTCAGAGTGGCTCCACTGCATTACCTTCACCCAAAATCAAGATCAATAGGAAAGCATCTGTATCTGTTCATATTGGAGGAGCAACCTGAATTCTGCCTTTCCCTGGTGGCTCCCTCCCATGAGGTCATGAGAGAGTCACTGTCCCGCTCTCCACTTAATTTCTTTCACTGTAAAACATAATTTACTTCACTTATTCCCACAGGTTTTGTGGCTGTTAATGGAGAGTGTAAATCACCGTTTTACTATTGCTCTGGCTGGGAAATCAGGCCCATCTTTCTCACTGTGTGTTCTCTGTTCGTCACACACAAGCAGAACTGAACCCTGGAGAAACTGGAGAGTCCAGCTACTGGGTGGAGGCTTCGCTGTGGTTCCCAAATACCCTCTTGCTGGCTTGTTGGCTCAGGCTGTGTTTGTAAACACTCACAGGCCCTCTCCTTTGTATTGTTCCTTGGAGCCAGATTTTCTTTTGATGTTAAACAGGATGTGTGTGTTAATTAATTTCTTTTACTCAGGATAGGAAATTGCTGCCAATGTTCTTTGAAGAGTCCTGTGAGCAATCTCCTCCCTCATATAAACATTCAGGCAATTTTGGTTAAAGTGTTTATTTTTTTTAACTATGCATAAATGTTAATCTGGCTCTTTTACAGTGGAGAGGTTTTACAGGCTCTTTTAAAAATGTTAAGGTCATGTTTAAACAGTTACTGTTTAAACTGAAGAGATGAAGCACTGAACCAAGAGGATTCAGAGATGAAAAAATGAAAGGAAGTATTTTCTGCTAACAGGTTTGATTTAAGAGTTTAGTCAAAGTGATGGTGAAATACTCTGGAGACTGACTGCTTCTGTATCTACTCCTTTGCACTCATACAGTGGACGTTGTTAGTGAAAATACACCCTTCCTGCCTTAGTCCTGAATTGAAAGGACTTCTGCCTGGTGATGACAGGAAGGCGCAGACTCTGTAAATGTTGACTTCCTGAGACTGCCAGGAGGGGCCAGTTCACCCTAATTATGGCGGTGACGTTTGTGATGTAGAAGTATACTACTTCATGGTTGCTAGTGGTCCAGGAGGCTGTGATGATTAAATTATGCTTGTGAGGTCTCCCAGATTTGGAGTAATCACTCAAGAGTAAAAAGGATTAAGAATTCCAGTGCTGGATGATTCTGTCATTTTGCATATTGTAATGCTGCACTCCCACATGGCTAAGGTGCTTCTTTTCAAAACCCAGAACTTTCAAACTGCAAGTTTGACAAAAATAATCAAGCTTTAAGTTATACTTAAGTTGGAAGAAAGCAAACCCCTGTATTTTCTTAAATAACTTTCTCTTTTTGTGATAGTATTAAATAACTCCGGTCTCGATGTTGACTTGGTAGGGTGTTATGAATTGAGAGGTGATGCAGTTCAAACCGATCAGTCTATCACATGCTACCAGACGTGCACAGTATTTTACCAAACAAGACCAGACAGATGCCTTGTTCTAAAGAGATGGCAGATTCCCCAATGGACTCTTTGTAACCTTAAGTGTCTGCAGACAATTCAGTGTAGGTTTGGTGTCTAGCACTCCTATTCCAGACCAATAATCCACAGCCATTTAAATCAAGACCTAACAATGGAAAAATTTACTATCTATCTCCCCAAGGACTGCACCATAAATTCAACTGAGATGACAAGAGGAAGGAATTGCAAGATGGATAGTGTGAGACACATGAAGTTTATCTTCGAGTTGAATTCAAACAGAGCTAGTAATGGCCAAATGTTATGATGACTTTGGTGGTGAGAGTTAAATTGGAGGTTTTCCCGATGATCTGCGTTCCATTTAAAAAAAAAACAAACCCAAAGAAATAAAATTTATTGTAGCTGGCACTAACTGGAAGTAATTTTTTTAGCAGTAGCAATAGATGGCAATGACTGATCCACAGAAACCAAACTGCTCTTTTCTCATTCCTTTTGGTTATGGGTGACCCACAGCAATGAAGGAGATGCTTGTTCATATTCTCAACACTGTGAAAGACAGCATTCAGCTCATGAGGACTATCCATCTGTCATCTTTATTGCAGTATTGGCCTTCCCCTTGACAGATACCTTATTTAAAAAAAAAGGGTGACCCCGCCCCAGGATGTGGCATTAGTTTGCAGCATTTATTCAGTAATCAATACTGTTCAGTATGCTATATGTATGATGCTGTACAATATTTTAAGTTGGTGGAGATATTTAGGATATAGGGAGAAATCTGTGTTCATCTTTCACGTAACAGTCATTGAGTCACATCGCTCAATTGTGTTTAAAAAACCAGTGTGAATCTTAAAATAGCCCCTGGACATTCCACCGTGATGTCCATATTCAAATGAATGTTCAAGATGATTCCCTACTATTGTATACCCACACATTAACCTTTTGGTGACAGCAAGAGCTGCCCAGAGACAGTGTTAAGCTACATGCAGCACAGACATACAGATCTGTTCACTTGCTCTCCTGAAGCAGGAAAATCTCTTTCTCTGCCATCCACCTGCCAGGGAGGCAAAAGACATGAAACCTTTTGAAGCTAAGCTCATCTGAGGATGGTTTTATCATACCAGTTATTGTTACTAGATAATTATTAGAGGAATTCATGGAACATGACCTCATTGCCATATAAATGGTGGAAACCTTGTTCTTGACCTGATTAACAATTGACATTGGCCAGTTTCAAGAAGATAGGAATGAAAACTTGAAATTCTTTGAATGCAATATTATTAATATTGCTATAGATACAGAACTAGAGGAAATCGTTCTTACTGCTCAGAACATTTGTCTGATTTCTGTAATCCTCACTGGTGTTTTCTGTAGGGTCTTACTGATAGTTTTCAAGGGATAGTTTAGACATAATAGAAGCATAAATATTTTGTGTAATTGATCAGTTAAGAGACCAGCCAGTAGATGTTGCAGCTCAGCATTCAGAAATTGTTTAGCAGTGTCTCTAGCAAACAAAGATTCGAAGAAGAGGCTGGAAAGGCTACTCCTCTGGAGCTCACTCAGTTTCTAATCTAGAGCTCAGGCTAATATTGGAGGAACTTGGATTGTCATGAGATGCGAAACATAAAATCAGGCTGCTGCAGTCCTTTCTGTATATGTCTGCAGATGAAGTACTCAGCTCTTTGAGACTGTCCATTTGTTATCTTCCATTGGGCTTTGCCTGTATCATCTACACTTGTGCAGGAATCCAGAACAGGCTGTGAAATCGGTCAGTAAACCTGGTATTGATCTCTCAGTAAAGGTAGAATAAGGCTCCAGAGAAACGATTGTGTGAAGTGAGCTTAAGGCAGCTAAATAAGCTCATTTAGCTGCCTTAATGAATGTGTACCAAATGCTTCCCTTTCCTAGCTAGGGACCTAACCTGTGCTTCTGAAATCCAAAGTCGCAAGCACTTCAAGCTGAGAGGAAAATACCTCATGTCTAAATTGCAAAAGTCCCAGCAAAAGGCACGTGTCCCCATGAGTCATGGGGAGACATGGGGAACCAGGCAGGCTGCCAGCAGGTAGGAAGGGCATGCCTGGGGGCACTCAGGCACTGAGACTCTGCCAGACCACAGCTGCTCCCTCCTTGTCGGAACTCCTCTGGGGGCAGTGACCTGCAGCACTCAAGAGCACAGATGTGCAGAACAGGGCTATACCTACTGACCATGTCTCACAACAGGAGAGCGCACTCGGTGACGTTAAAATAGAACAAATTTGCAATGATATCAGGTTATATGGTTTATGACCCATATAATTAACATGTGACACTCAGTGCCGTGGGATATTATTGGCTTAAATAGCTTAGTATTTATCAAAAAGGATTAGGCATTGAGATGAAACAGAATAGCATATGTACTGACACAAGCTAGGATCATACCTACAAGGGCTACCAATCCTTGTGCTTCAGGGCATGTTTTGATGATCAGCTTGGGGTCAGGTGAAGTCTGTGAGTAGTGCTCAGTATGCACATGGCTTATAGTTACGCTGATCTCCTTATTGGCCTGTTTTGGTTCTTTTCTGTTCTCCTTCTCTGTCTTCCTTTCATCCCCTCCTGTTCCCCCTCCCTCACATTTATCATCTGGAATAGGTCACTACTGAAGACAAGACACTAAACTAGATGGATGGCTGAATAATCTGTACTAATAGGATAATTTAATGTTTGCTTCTCTCCAGAACTCTAACGTTTCTTTCAAATATAAATTTTATATTCACTCACTAAGAAGTTCCTCTCTTTCCAACCTTCCTTCTATGCACACTTCTTATTTTTATCAGCTACACGTACAAATCCACTTAGGCTCATTTGAATAATGATTTTCCAGAGGTAACAAGTGAACCTCAGTTTGAGAGAAGGAAGAAAACAACCAGGCAGATTAAATGAATATGATTTTTCTGGTAGATACTCAACAATTGCTTAGGTAAAAAAAAAATTGAGAGGTCATCTAATTTTCACCTATGAAAATAATGGGTTTTCATCTGTGTACATGACAGTGAGTCTGTGGACAGTCATGATAAAATGATGCTTGATTTAGGTAACTCTTTCCATTTTTCTTTGTAGAGTCTGAAGCAAAATAATTGTTAAGAATTTTAACACTTCCTCACTTTCACCTGCCAAAAATTTCCTCATTTTAAGAGATGCAGTATTTCACTCAGTTCTAGAGGTTTGGGTGGTTTGGTTTGTATTTTCATTTGTTACTATACTGAAGTAGTGCCAGGCAGCCCCACGTAAGAGCAGGACAGGTTGAATTTTACGTCCTGTAAATGCCTTGTGAGTGATTATGCCTACCTGGAGTTACTCACACTAAACAGACTGGACAGCAGAGGCATGGAGAAGAATTCTCTATTCTATTGATTCTTTGTGGGACCTCAAGTTAACGGCAGAATGTCTATTTTAAAAATATGCCTATGTATGGATTAAGTTTGTTACTTATTTATTTTTCGCATCTTGCCTTCACCCTCCCAGACTGATTTCTAACTGAACCCGTTCTTAGACTTGCCAGGTACTTTAGCTTTGCTAATGCCCTCTCTTCATATCTGGCACTAGCCAGCGCTGTTCTCCTCAGCACTGATACATGCTGCCTTTGGGCTTATTCAGCCTTGCTGGAAAGATGCTGTTGTGCAGCTTCTCCAGCATCCTTCCCATTTTCCACAGTGTGTTGAATTCCAGTTAGTTTCTGTGAACTCATTTTGTAGTTCTTCTCTCTGCTTCCCTAAAGACCAACGCTTTTGTGTTATTGCCTTCCCACAGACATTCTTCAACATGCCAAAGCTGACCTTAGGCTCCATGGACAGATGGGGCCTGATCCAAAGTCCATTAACATCAGAGGAAATGTCCAGTTATGCCCATGGGGTTTGCATCAAATCCTTTGCATCTTACTTACTTTCTTTAGTGCCTCTTATTCAGCTCCAGTTATTAAAATCGGATTAATCCCTTACGGATCAGTGTACTGCACAAGCCAACCTGTGCTACTTCAAAAGACAGTGACCAAACCTGCTACTCTGCTAATGGCAAACCTGCAGCTCGCTAACACTAAAAGCAAGGCATTACTTCCAGATTTCAATCCTGCATAACTGAGGTCAGAATCTCACTGTTCATTAGCTGAATCTCTCATTACTAGCACACAGGGTCTCTCAAAACCAGTTCTTACTGTTCAGGTCTGTTTCTGGTCCCTACAACATTATTCTGACCAGGCACCGTTCAAGATTCACCTCTGTTTGCAGTTTCGCTCTCAGTACAAACAGAGTGCTATGTCAGCCAGAACATCAATATTTCTTTCTGTTGACACAATACTCTTATCCATATTGCCACCCCTCCTCCTGCTTCATTTTGTCTACATTCCTTTTGAAAACTACTCCCATAATTTAGTCTCCCACTCAGTACTTGGTTTAATCAAGTCTGTCACTCAACTTATATCCCACTTCTCGCTTAACACAAGTTTCTCGGTTAGCAATCTGTTTCTGTAGCACTTGCTATGCATAACACATGTTTAGTTTTTGTTTCCACTCTTGCTTCTGTGTTCCCTTTCTGATTTCAAGACCTCACTTTTCCTGGTAACACTTGAAGATGAGAAACTTCCTCTTGTGTCTCCCTCTTTTTATGTACCTCATGTATTTTTCTATGTACGAATTTCATACATAGGTGTAGGTAAATATCTCCTGTTGCTGTATTTCATTGTTGTGGCTTGTGCTGCTTTCCATCTTCATCATCTTTCCTCGGTTTGTAGGAACACAGGACAAATGCAAAAGTTAGTTTCTCTCCCAATGGCTGCTCATTAAGCACAGTGTGCTAAAATCTGCTCTTAAACATCCACCCTCAGTTTTTGTGTTGAGGAACAAAGAGCAGGACAGAGTCCTGTTCCAGTTGCTCCATACATTTTAACATAGGGGCCTGCGTTGCATATATCTTGACCACATCACCTAGTACAACCACAGCACAAACTTAACAGCTCACCTTTCCTGCGCAAAGAACATCTGATGACATTCTGGATGTGCACTGCAGGTTGTATATCAGCAGCACTACCCACCATCTCAGTTAGACTACTCTCCCACTTGCGTTTCGTGTTACCATCCAACCCCCCTGGTAAGGACTGTGGGCTATCAGGCTGCTTTCCTCGTCTTCAACTCTTCTAGCTGCTAAGTTAGAGAAACTGGTGAACCACTGAATGAGGCTGTTGGAGCAGTTTTAGCTCAGCTTCAGGAAGAAGATGCACTGATTGACACCTGTTGGATAGATCATTTGTTGGTTCTCTGAATCATTCTGCTGGGTCAGCAGGTTTCCAGGTTTAAGTGCTGGCATGGTATAAGAAGTAGAGTGCTGTTGTTTCATAATCACCTTCTAGAGGTATTGCTTTGTTATCTTGTCCTACTTTTTGCTATCTACTTTCTGCATAGCCTGGGTGAAATTTTGCCCACTGCATTACTTAGGTGTAGACTTTGCAGCACTGGGTTGGCTGCATTTAGCCTGCAGATGGGGAGCAGGAGGGATATGCTGGTGGCTGCTGTCACTGCTTTTCGTGTGGTTGAATAACATGACAATTTCATAGTCGAGTCACAGAGCAGGAAT
>NW_010411685.1:0-652 GCF_000710305.1 Buceros rhinoceros silvestris | reverse complement strand
AGGAATGCATGGTACTTATACAATACTTATCATTTTCAGATCAGTTTAATAGTGGTCGTGGGTTATGCTACACTCATCCATCCCTCTGTATGTTCTTAATACAGCTTGCCCTCCCAGTTGCAAAGGAGAGGCCAGAGCAGTTCTTCCCTCTCTGGCTGGATCACTGACTGCCCTATATAAATCTGCATATTAAGCAGATTTGGCAATTGTTCAGACAGAGACAGACTCACTTAACTAAGAGGTGAAAATAAACTTGCTTATAAAGGCACTGCAGACAGCACTCTCAGATGGTATGTTATTAGAGACAGAAGAGAGGCTGGTTTCTCTTCTTTTGCAGCTGGATGCTGATGATTTCTGTTTGTCTTCTGCGTCCAAGTCCCATCACGATAAACCGTACGTGTGTGTGACTGCCAGGTCTCATCCTTCAGCAGTTTCAAAACATTTCGCGCGTTACCGCTCTACCTCTGCACCAGATGGTTCATTTCCTCGGGGACTCCCACGCGCACCCCCCAAGGTCGAGCAGCCTGAAAGCGCTGCCCGCTCGGGAGCGGGCCGGGCTCAACTTTGAGGTGGATTAGGAGGAGGACTTGGGGCTCCGCTTCCTCTCTCGCGGGGGGCAACGCAGTGCACAGGCTCTGGGCGGTGGCCTCAG
>NW_010411684.1:26983-28067 GCF_000710305.1 Buceros rhinoceros silvestris | reverse complement strand
CACCTGGTCGTGCAGCGTCTGGTAGAGCTGGGCGAGGGGCAGGGCAGGCATCAGAGAGGAGGGCTCCCACCCGTCCCCTCCCTGTCCCCGTGTTCCCCCTGCTCGGGCACCCCTCGGGCCCTGGGGTGGCAGTACCTACCACGACATTGTGGTGGTTGACGGTGCTCTCCCGCAGCGCCCGGAGCAGCTGGTCGATGGCGGTGAAGGGCAACCACACCGCGGGGGCCATGGCGGACAGCGGGACCTGGAGGGAACAGACAGACCCCTCGGTGTCCTTGGAACGCTCCCACCCACCCTCATGGTGAGGGGGAGCTCCCACCACGGGGTGACCTCTGCTCCAGTGGGAGTCATCCAGCCCCACTTCTTCTGGAAGCACCATCACAGGGACAACCCCCGGGCGGTATCTGCCCCACGGAACACTCTCCCCCGTGTCCCACTCACCTCGATGCCAAAGTAGCGGTGTCCTTTGCCCAGCACCGCGTCCACGTACTCCAGGACCAGGTCCACCGCCTCCTCCAGCAGGTCGTAGTTCAGGTAGAGCCGCAGCAGCTCGGCAGCATCCGCTTTCTGCGGGCAGAGAGGGGAACGTTCAGCCAGAGAACGTGCCTGCCACGCCGAGAGGAAGCCGCTCCGAGCCCCCCAGACAGGCGCCGTCCTCACCTTGTAGCTGTTAATGAGCCAGTTGGGCAGCGGGATCCCGTGCACCAAGAGCTTGTTGATGACGCAGCGATGGTGGAGGCTGTTCTGGGATGGGTAACGCTCCAAATAGGCCGATAGCAGCCGCCAAGCTTCATCCGTGGCGCTGCGAGGGAATTAATTCCGCTTGGAACCCGGGCCAGCAGCCCCGGTGGCTGCGTGGGAGGACACGGGGGGCCCCAGGGGACCTGGCCCCGGTTCAGCGTCTGCCCTCCAGGCCCAGCATCGCTTTTTAGCAAAAGGATTTTGTATCACATGGCGCCTTTTGTAACAGAAATCGTGCGGCCAGGAGCACCAGGGCAGGGAGCATCCACCTGGACTGGGGGCACTGGGGAGGCCACATCTGGACTCCTGGGCTCAGTTTTGTCCCCTCACCGCCAGAAGGACA
>NW_010411684.1:23682-26734 GCF_000710305.1 Buceros rhinoceros silvestris | reverse complement strand
GGGTGGTGCAGGCTTGTCGCAGGCTGCCCAGGGCAGTGGTGGAGCCCCCATCCCTGGAGGGGTTTCCCAGCCGTGTGGAGGTGCTGCTGAGGGACAGCGGGCAGCGGGGACCAGGCAGTGCTGGGAGACACTGGGACTGGGGGAGCTGGAAGGGCTTCTCCACCCACACGTTCTGGGGTTCAAAGCAGGGTCTGCTGAGGACAGCCAGCTGGGGAAAGCGTGGTGACAGCGCAGCTCTCCCGCTGCTCTAAGGGGGGTTTTAGGCACCTGTGACCCCTTGGACATCCCCAAGGGATTGACCCACTCTCACAAAGAGACTCCTCTGCTCTTTTCCTCCCCAACGAGGACCCACCTGCACTCCTTGGTGGTGACCAGCGCAGAGAGCTGGTTTGCTGCCAGCCACTCCCAGGCCTCAGCCTGCGCTGCCTCCCCTCCGACCTGCAGCTTGATGCACCTGCAAGACAAGAACCAGGTGCCTTCAGAGCCCTCTCAGGCCCTTTCCCCATGCCCTGCCACAGCTCCCAGCACTAACTCGAGCCCTGGCAGCACCATTCCCGAGCAGCAGCTACGAATTAGCTGACTTGGCAGGAACAGGAGGATATTAGAGCGGTTTCTAAGCTGCTCTAAGTGCCTCAGAAACTAATGTCAGCAAGGTTCAGGGCCTGAACTGGGGTAGGAGCTGCCCTCTCTGTGCCTCCAGCCACAGCAGCAGGTTGCAGCAGAGCTCCTGAGCATCCTCTGGAGAGGTGAAAAAGAGGAATCCTGGGGTTGGAGATAAGGTGTGAGAGCAAAGGGCTGGCACAGGGATCAGAAGGAAAAGCGAGGACAGCTCGAGAGCCGCTCAACAGCGCGGACAAATCTGTAAGCAGCTCACCGGGCACCAGCAGGAGCCAGAAGGGCTCCAGATGACGGCTGTGCCCAGGCCGGGGGCACCAGCCGCTGATGGAGCCAGCTCTCCCCTCACACCGCAGAGAAACCTCTCCCTCATCCCTCCTTCCCTTCAGCAGCCCCCATTGCAGTGTGCAGGGTGAGCAGAGCCACTCAGGCTCCAGAGGCCGGGGAACCCCGAGCCACCTGTCACCAGAGCCTCCCACACCCGAGGCCACGCACCAGAGCTCGCCACGTACTTGAAAGTGAGTCCCTCGAAGACGGGTGTCAAGGGCAGCTTGAACGTTTGGCACAGAGTGATGGCGGTGTCAAAGAGGCCGGCTCGGATCAGGAGAGCAACCGTTTCCTCAGGCGTAGAGTTGCCTGCGGGGAAGGAGGATGATGTAAGCACCTCTCCCAGTTGCAGCCCAGTGCTTACTGGGGCCTAACCATCTGGCAGAGTTCACCATGCTAATGGCCTGACATAAAACACCCTGCAGAAGCGCTTCCCAGGGTACGGCGTGAGGGTTTCTCAGCCTCAGGAGCATGTCACGAGCCCTGGGGGACTCCACAGGGCAGCTGTGACCCACGGAGACACGTCACCAAGCAGGCACCAGCTGGAGAGGGACATGGGAGCAATGTATGGGGAGGGGATGGCTTCATACGAGGAGGGGACAGCCCCGTCACTGCTGCAGCAGGGCTGTATCCATGTCAACTTGGCATCGGCTCCGCTCTGCCTGCACAGGCAGGAGGGCAGATAACGAAACTGTGGCACTCGGCTCCCTGCGCCTCCAGCTTGCCCCCAAACCAGCTCTTCGACCCTTTTCTTACTGGGAAGCCACTTCCTCCTGATACTTAAAGGGGAAAAACGTGGCAACTCGCAACTCGTGTCATAACATACTTAAAGGGTCGGGGTGGGAGAGTCGTAGCTCTCTGCTCCTCAACTTCGACAAGCTGATGCTGTGTGCTGAAGCAGGATCGTCCAGGACAATAATTTTCCTGGTCGTTACAAGGGAAAAACCTCTGAGGTAGCAAGAGGCGGCTGTGCTGCAACCCTCTTACCTGCCACAGCCGCCGTCGACAGGGCGTGCTGCACCAGGGTCAGCCGGATGCGGGCCAGCACGCACTCCCTCTCCAGATCCTCCAGCTCCAGGATCTCGATTTGGCGAGTTGCTGCAAGAGAGGGACACGAAGGCCGCTCTCAGCATTTTCAGAAGGGCTCCTGGGGCCCTTTCCCACCCTGATGCTGAGGATTCGGGGCGTAACCGGGCCCTGGGCAGACCCAGGCAGAGCAGAGACCAGCAGAGACTCGCTACAGCAGCAGCATTTCCAAAACAAACAACGAAAGTCTTGAACAACCAGAAACTGCCTCACCAAGGCTTTTTTTTTAACAAGTTATTTCCACTGACAAGGCTCCACAGTGCAACGTGTGCACAGAAGCTCCTCAGGGAACGGCTGTTACGTGACAGCATATTGCAACTGGAAGACACCAACACTGGGGGTGTGAGTGACCCGAAATCCCCCAAATCATCAATGTGAGGAGCTGAGAGCTGCCCTGAGCCAAGCTCCGAGCAGCTGGAGGAAGCTCCGGGACGGGACACTCACTCGGAACAGTCGCGCACTCCCCGTCATGGCTCCTCTTCGGGGATGCTCCTGGGCGTTCGTACTTGCAGGAAAAAAACAGAGAGAGGGTTTATACGCG
This sequence comes from Buceros rhinoceros silvestris, assembly GCF_000710305.1. Taxonomy (NCBI): domain Eukaryota; kingdom Metazoa; phylum Chordata; class Aves; order Bucerotiformes; family Bucerotidae; genus Buceros; species Buceros rhinoceros. Next base: position 24,165 of record NW_010411684.1, on the reverse strand, counting down.
CCTGGCTTCCGAACTGCCTTCGTACGACGCAGCCCCAGCCCCGGCTCTCCGTTTCAAGCCTTGATTTCAATCAGAAGAGCCGCACAACCACCCGGTTCAGGTTCCGCTTATCTCTGGCTATCAGAAACACGGCACAGCTCAGGCTACTGCCTCCCCACAAAGAGATGTGAAACTCAAACCACGTCCTGGTAATGCTCTGCTGTCCTGGCTGTTCAGACTCCCCTGAAAGATTTGCTCTTTTATAGAGTGATATAACCCCCCCACACCCACCCACCAGCCTCTCCCCAAAGCCATCCTGCTGCCCCCTGCTCCAAAAAGACACAACACCAGGACGGGACTGATGTCTGCATTGAGTGGGGCAAGACAGTGCTGCACAAGCTGCCCAAGACGAGAGCAGCAGGTGAAGGTGGCCAACACCCCTCTTCATCCCCTCGGAAAGGGTTTTGGAAGGTCCTTCCCACAGATACAGCCGTCAAGTGTCCC
>NW_010411684.1:22807-23493 GCF_000710305.1 Buceros rhinoceros silvestris | reverse complement strand
TTCCTACCACGCCTCCGGCGGCCGGCTGCACTATCCAGGCATACTCAGGACGGATCAACCGTAAGCAGTTCAGAGCAGCGAGGAAACAGTTCCCCTGTTTCTGGAGCCCTCGGAGCGTCCGCACCTCCCTGCCCAGGCGCATCCCGTATTCAAACATCACCGTTCCAGCTGCGGAGAGAAAGGGAACGTGTGAGCCAAGACCCAGGAGAGGCCAAGATGTCAAAGAATCATGGACTGGTTTGGGTGGGAACAGACCTTTAAGGGTCACCTGGTCCAATCCCCTGCAGGGAGCAGGGACATCTGCACCCAGAGCAGGGTGCCCAGAGCCCCGAGGGCCAACCTGACCTGCGATGGTGCCAGGCATGGGGCTTCTCCCACCTCTCCGGGCAACCTGGACCAGGGTCTCACTCTCCTCAGCATCAGCAATTTCGCCTTCTCTCTCATCTGAATCTCCCTCTTTCAGTTTAACCCATCACCCCTTGTCCTGTCACAACATGCCCTGTTAAAAAGTTTGTCCCAGCTTTCTGAGAGGCCCCTTGAAGCACTGACAGGCTGCACTAAGGTCTCCCCGCAGCCTTCTCCTCTCCAGGATGAACCCCCCCCAGCTCTCTCCCCTCTCCTCCCAGAGGGTTCCACCTTCGGGTCACTCCCGGGGCTCCTCTGACACCGCTTCAGCAACGCCAAGT
>NW_010411684.1:16278-22693 GCF_000710305.1 Buceros rhinoceros silvestris | reverse complement strand
GCACTGACAGGCTGCACTCAGGTCTCCCCGCAGCCTCCTCTGCTCCAGGCTGAACCCCCCCAGCTCTCTCCCCTCTCCCCCCAGCAGAGGGTTCCACCCTCGGGTCACTGCTGGGGCTCCTCTGGCCCTGCTCCAGCAGCTCCGTGTCTCTGCTGGGCTGAGGAGCCCCGAGGTGGACCCAGCCCTGCAGGACGGGTCTCCCCAGAGCAGGAGAACCCTCTCCCTCACCCTGCAGGTGACACAGCCCGGCTTGCAGTTGGCTTTTGGTGGGGTTGTCCCCGGACGCCCACCCCCAGCCTTACCCTTGCGGTAGTTGTGGCGGTAGATGTGGAATGCGTAGAGCAGCTCGTAGTAATTGTGGGTCATCAGGTCCACTGCCCGAGCGTGCGACTCGATGATCCCCACGACCTGCGGCACACGGGGGGCTCCAGTGGGTCGACAGTGCCTTTGCAGGCAGCAGTGCCCCCCCTCCCCGCTCCTCCCAGCGTTACCTCGTTGTGCAGGTTGAGGTAGGGGAACTCCACCAGGTCCTGGAGCTGGGAGCGCTCGCAGAGCACCACCACTAGCTGGCGTAGACAGTCCAGCTGCCTGCCAGAGAGAAGCACAACCCTTCGGAGGAGCAGCAATAAGCCCTGCTCCAGGACAGGGGCTTTAAGCTGCTTTGAGACAAGCTCCGTAGTTGTTTTTTTTTCCTGGCTTAGAACCAAGAAGTCCCTTCAGTCTTCTCTTGGGCTGGAAACAGAGTCTCTGCAGAGGTCTCAGGGGGGCAGGCTCCCTCCCTCAGCTTTGTTTGGTTAGATTTTCCTCAGCCTCAATGAAAATGCCTTCCTACTCCTTCTCCATGTCTGCTGCAGCCCTTCTTGCTCATCACAGAACATCTCAGCTGGACAGACCACCACGCCCAATGCCCTGCTCCTCACGGGACTACTGCAAACTCTGCCCCTGAGGCAGCTTCACCCCATTTCCTCATGTCCTGTCGCTGAGAGATCAGCGCCACCTCCGCCGCCTCCCTTGAGGAACTCTCCTCTGCTGGGCTGCAGCTTCCTCTGCCCAGTTTACCTCCCAGATGTGAGGTGATGATTTGGCTACTCAAGCCAAAAATTTCACTCCAAATCTTTTCTTTACTCAACTGACCAGGCTCTTAAAGCTTTTCAACACCCAACACCACACGTTCTCCAGCCATTCTTTTGGCTCTTCCCTGAATCAGCTTCATTTTCCTCCCTCGAGGCAGCGCTGATCCCAGTTGTCCTCACCTGCACCTTCACAGGAGCTAAACCAGAACCTCCCAACACAACAGCCACGGCCTGTCCCAAAAGCACCACCTTCCCCTTGGTTTGATGGAACAACTGGCACATGGACCTCCAGAACAATGAGCATAAAGGCTTCAAACGGTCACCCACCTGCTGGGATCTGGGTTTTGCGTTAAGGCTACATAAGCTTCGTTGTTGTGTCCTAAATCCAAGTGGTGCTTGAAGATGCAAGTCCTCAAAGTAGCCTGAAAACATCAAAGGGCACAAAGCAGTGAGTTTCGAGTTACACAACTGAAAAGAAGCTCCTCGAAGAGACAGCTCGGTGCAGACGTGGCCTGTACCTGGGTTCTCCAGTCGTCCGCCGATTCCATGATGGCCAGCGTGGCCAGCTGGATCACCAGCTCCGGCAAACCCACCATGTCCAGCAAGCGCAGAACCTGCAGAGGACAAGAAGCTGGGGTTGCATTGGCCAGGGTGGGCATTTGTTTGCTTTTTAGGAAATACTTCTGCCCCTACTAAGAGCAGGCAACAGGTTTTGCCAATGTTTCTACATGTTTAGACTGAAAAAGGGGAGATTTTCCTCAGCTGGAGAGGCCTGAACCAAATCCCAGCCCAACAGGCCCTGGCTACAGCTTTTCTGGAGGATTCAAGCCAGTTTTCTGAAACGTTTTAGTGCTCCAGTAAACCCCTGTGAGGGAGGTAAACAATTCCATCCCCAAGCTCCCATGAACTGCACGCAAGAAGTTCTCACTCCGAGGGCACCCGACAATCCTCATGTTTCCAGGAGTTTAAAATCAGGGAATCCCTTACAACGGGCCCCGGCCCAGGCTCGCAGCCTGTCTCAGCTGCGCTGTTAGGCAGCAAGAAAGATCACAGTCCCAGTTAAAGACGTTAATTTTCATTTGCCTCAAAGCTTATTAACCTTCCCCTTAAGCAGCACCTTACATCCCGCCTGGACACGCCTGGCTGCTGCCTCAGGCAGCTGGATCTCACCCTGCCTTTGTCTGCTGGGTAACTAAATCCTCCGCTCTCAGGAAACTACAAGGCGGAAAGTACCTCACCTTGCTGTCACCCCCCGAAGAAAGTAAACAGAGGCTCTGCCTCCCAAAATAATGTCTGCTGAGTCTCAAGTCACTTCCCAGAAAGCTGGGGATGGAGCAAGGTCTGTGTGGGACAGCTGGGTGCCAGTTCACCCAGTCGGGACGGCGTGCGCGGGGACGGCTCAGCTGTACCTTGCTGTAGTACTGCAGGCGTGGCGTGGAGACCACCTCGCCCTCCTCGGGCTGGATCAGCCTGTCCAGGAACTCTTCTCTTCCCACCTCTGACGCCGCTTGGCGGAAACAGTCCAAAGCCTGGAAGTGGAGCAGAAAGCAGCTTGTGTGGGCCCCTGGGGGACCGGTCCAGCCTGCTGCTCCAGCTCTGGCGGACGAGACCTGCTGGCCCCAAGCGAACAGAAGCATCCCCAGACCCCACCGCCCTGCTCCAACCCCATGCTTTGGGCAGAGGGGGTTGTTTCCTGACTTGGAAACAAGGCTGTTTCTCCCTCCCAAGCCAAAAGGTCCCAGATCCCAGAGGGAGGCAGCGCCAGGAGGAGATGAGGGCCTTACCTTGTGCCCCTCGCCCATGACAAGGTAGCAGCGGCCCATCATGAAGGAGCAGGAGCCCATGTTCACGTGGCACCAGGGCTGGAGCAGGCGAATGTATTCCTGGAGGGAAGGAGGGACAGGAGCATCGTGACCAGCAGGCACTCAGTCCCAGAGGAAGGGACTGTTTTGGTGGCCCCTTTAGCTGCTGTGTTCACACAAATCCTGCTCTTCCAGCTCAAGGGATGCTTTCCCCAGCCCCAGAGTCCCCTCGGTGCACAGATGGGGAGACATTCCTCATGTGCTCCTGGGAAACAACCTGCCTGTACAAAGCACCTCAGAAAGAGCATCCCCAAAACTCAGACAGGATGCTCACTGAGCCACAAAGGGTGGCTCACACACGGTGCTGACACAGACAGAGCCTGAATAGGAGCAGCGATGTGTGGAGGCAGCAGGAGAACAGAGAAAGCGGGGGTCATCGGAGCAGGATCTGTGCAGGAGAGGGAGAGAGGCCAAGGAAGTCCATGGATCGCAGCAACAAGCTGACGGACGTGGTGGGGGGACGCCCCGTAAATAAAGCCACAACACGGATGCTGGCCAAAACTACAGGGCAACAGGGCTCGAGCTGGCCCTGTGCCTGCTCTGGAAGGATGACAGAAGGGCTGCAAAGTGTCATCACCTATCAAAAAGCATGATGGAGACTCCAGAGCTGGCAGCCCTCATGCCTGGGAGAGTGGCGTAAGCTCTTCCTACATGGAGAAGCGGATATGTCCCACTAGCAGGGCTCTGGGACTCAGTGGGAAAGGAGGAGGAGAAGCCAGAGCTCAGTGGTAACACCAAGGTCTCACCATCCAACCAGCACCTTGGCACCAGTGCAATCACCGGCACAAAGACCTTGCCTATCCCAGCCACGGGGCCACTCAAAGCCACGTGGCAATGCATTCTCTAAGCCCCATTAGCCAGCTCCAAGAGCTAAACCCCAGCCCAAGCTTGCTCAACAGCTTGTCACCCAGAATAAGCCATGAGAAAAGGTCTGGCCCTCGGCCCAGGCCAGAGCTTTGGTCACTAGACCTGCGCTCACAGGGTGCTTCCTGCATCTCCACCTCTATTTGGGTCACCCTGCTTGCAGCAAAGCTGGTGTGAGCTGCCGAGGTTAATCCAAGTTTCCATGACCGACTGGGATCAGTGAGCGCAACAGAAGGTAGCGGGGAGAAGGAAGAGCCTGCTCCTGCCGAGATAAAAGTCTCTCCCATCTCCTCGAGGAGGGACACAAGTGAGGCGAAAGCAATGCAAGGAAATTCAAAGTGAATGCACATATGCCAGGAGGGAGAGGGATGCTGCCCAAACCATCCCGGCATCTTCCGGCCTAAAAGCTCTGCCGATTTGACATTCTTCTGGGCAGCAACACGAACACAAAAGCCGCACAGCCCCCAGGTAGAAGGGAGCACCACGATAAAAGGTTCTGCTCAGCGCAGGGAAAAACCATCTCGTCGCTGACAGCCAGCACCTCGAGGGCTGCATCAGCCAGGGACGACGTGCGTCACGCGGCACTGCACAAGAAATCGTTCGGAACGAGAGCGCGAGCAGCTCCCAAAGGCCCTGAGGAGCAGGGAAGAGGCGGTGGGGGAGCAGGGCTGAGGTCCAGCAGCCTGTGCAGACACCTGGAAAAGGGAGCTCACCCGCCCCGCTGTCAAGATGCTGGGAGCACAGGCAGGGGTGGAAGGACCATGGGTGTTTCTTACACCGATTTTATCAGTGAGGATGTTAAGAAACAGATGAGCCCTCCTGGCACAGCTCCGCTGCTGCTGGTGCGAAGCCGGGGCCCTGCAGACCCCCAGTGCTGTGAGCAATCTGCCTGCAGCGGGGCCACAGGGGAGGAGAAGCCCTTGGGCTGCTGCTCTCTGGGGTATTTAAACAAGGTCCACAAAGATGCTTCTTGCAGGCGGCGTCCGACAAGCCCTGGGACACAGAGCTCCTCCACAAACAGGGAGTAGAATAATCCCGAGTGCTTGATTTTCTTGAAAACAGATGAGAGGAAACACCACCTTAAATCATTCTCCAGCAAACTCTCTGCAGCGATTTCTAGGCATGAGGCATTTAGCAACAAGCCCTTCTCTTCACAGAGATGGAGCTGCAGGGAACAAGGTGGATGCATGAGAAAGACTGGAGCTATCCTCTCCCCCTCAATCTTTTCACTGTGAGTTACAGGAGAGATTTCTAAGAATTCTCCAGAAGAATCATCCCCTGTGGGATGTTTCATTCGCAGGACAAACGTCCAGCCCATTGTCTCCAAAAGGGAGATGTGGGAGAGTGCTGGGGAGGATCAGCTCCTGTCTGAGCTCTAGGGGAGAGCAGAACAACCTCCAGTGACTGGGAACATGAGGTTTGGGTAGATTTGGCCCAGAGCACCAGGGCAGGGAGCGTCCCCCTAGACTGGGGAGGCCACCCCTTGACTTGTGGGCTCAGTTTGGGCTCCTCACTGCCAGAAGGACATTGAGGGGCTGGAGCGTGTCCAGAGAAGGGTCTGGAGACCATGGGGAAGGGTCTGGAGAACTTGTGAGGAGCAGCTGAGGGAGCTGGGGGCGCTGAGCCTGGAGCAAAGGAGGCTCCGGGGAGACCTTCTGGCTCTGACAATTCCCTGACAGGAGGGTGGAGCCAGGGGGGGTCGGTCTCTGCTGCAGTGGTGGAGTCCCCGTCCCTGGAGGGGTTTCCCAGCCGTGTGGAGGTGCTGCTGGGGGACAGGGGGCAGCGGGGACCGGGCAGTGCTGGGGGACACTGGGATGGGAAGAGCTGAAAAGGCTTTTCCAACCCAAACGGTTTGGTGATTTTTCTAAGCAGAGGAAAGGCGGCTATGCACGTTGCTCACACTGCATCACCAAAGTGCAGAGCTGCGACCGAAGGAAATGCTGGCATGAAGGACTCACCTGCAGCTGGGTGTACTGGCAGCTCCCCATCAGGCACTCGGGGAAGAGGAAGCTGGGGTTGCTGGGCCAGCTAAGCTGGGGTTAAGGAACGTCTGGAGAGCTCAGAGAACTACTCTGGAAGCTGGCCTGCCTCACACACTCGGTGCAGGGGGGAAAGGAGAGAAGATCAAGCTGCTCTTTATACAAGTCATTATTCTGTAATAAGATTTATCCATATTAGAACCAAAACCGTTAGTACATCTAATCCACAACTGCCCAAATCTTGTTGCTCTCCCAAATCTCTCTGCATCGCCTTGGTGAGGGGTTAGAGCTCAGGGGCTTAAAGTCAACAGCTCAAATCCGCCATTGTGCACCTCAACGGGATGGAGCCTGCAAAATCTTAAAATACCCCCAAATCCCGTTAACAGCCACAACAGGAGCTGCTCAAGATTTGGGTGTGGAAAACATTGATTTGGGACTGGAGAGGGCTGGGTGTACAGGCCCTGAGTACTCCGCAGCCCCCAGTGGGATGCCTCTGCCAGGCCCAACCCTCCTCCCACTGCCCCACCAACACTGCCAGTCTCAGGACTGGGACACGATACGCAGCCTCTGTAGGGCTCTGGTATGGGACCCCCCTCTCCAGTGCCAGCCAAGGATACAGGAGTGGCAGAAAATCAGC
>NW_010411684.1:15413-16124 GCF_000710305.1 Buceros rhinoceros silvestris | reverse complement strand
GTAACAAGATGGGGCCAGTTCAAACTTGTCTCAGTCAAAGGGGTGTTTGCTTGCAAGAAGAGCCGGGAGATGATGTGCTTTCTGGCCACCTCTTGAAAGAAGAGCTCCACGATGGTCTGCGGGCCAGATACTGAAAATACAAGTTCAAGAAGTGCTGGTGAAAGGGGCTGTAGCAGCCAGTGACACTGCCCCACGCTCACCAGCCCAAGCACCGCAGCTTAACTCGGAGGAAAACAAGCACGTTCACTACTCAAACTTGTTGGTTCGGGGTGTCTCCTGCCACCTGGTTAAGACAGCGGGAGCAGCAGGAGATCAAAGAGCTGCATACTGCACCGCTTATTAACCACGACTCAATTACAACATGAAAAAACAGGGCCGTATTCTCTCTCCAGCTGAGCTACTCACAGCCCAGCGCAGTTTTCCAGCCAGGCCAGGGCAGGGCTGTGGGAGCGCTGATGCGACTCTGGCCAAACACCTCCCGTCTCATTCCAGCACCCCGAGCCGCCCGGTCTTCCCTCAGCTAACTGTTCTCAATGCCTCTCCCTGCGCTGCCGCCTCCTGCCCATCTTCCCCATGTCTCACATATTTTTTCCTGAAGCGCAGCAGCCAAACAGGACTTTCCTCGTGAGCAGGCCAAGAAATAACCCACGGCACGGGCGCGCACAAAGGCTGTCTTCATCCTGACATTTACGTCGAGGCCTCCTGAACCCA
>NW_010411684.1:14340-15254 GCF_000710305.1 Buceros rhinoceros silvestris | reverse complement strand
CCCCACACTCGGGGAGGGTTCAGGCTCTGGGGATGGCAGCCGGCTCTACAGCAAGGACGGGCGCCCCAGGCCCGTCAGTGAGCGGAGGATGCTCTCTGCCAGCTCGCAGCCCCTCGCTGCTGCCCGTTTGTCACCGGTTTTCTCAGCTCCGTCTGAGGGGCTGCAGCCTCAAAGGGCAGAGCAGTCACAGCAGGCTCTGACCTGTGCATTTTCTCCCCTACCCAGCTCACGACCTCCCTCTGTAACCACTTCAAAGTCTGCATCCTCCTCAATAAGCTGCCTTATGTTCTCCCCATTGGGATTTCTTCTTCCCCAAGACCAAAGCGCCCACTTTTGCAGCCAGACTTTTACAACGTGAACAAATTATCAGCTGTGATTTCCCCCTTGAGGTACTGGCTGCGAGCACACTCACGTCAACTGCAGAGCATTGGAAGCACAGCTTGTTTTAGACTCACGGAATCATTTGGTTGGAGAAAATCTTTCAGCTCCTCCAGTGCTCCCAGCACTGCCCGGTCCCCACTGAGCCCTGTCCCTCAACAGCACCTCCACAAGGCTGGGAAACCCCTCCAGGGACGGGGACTCCACCACTGCCCTGGGCAGCCTGCACCAGTCCTGCACAACCCCAGAAATTCTTCTCCAGGGACAACCTCAACCTCCCCTGCAACCACTGGAGGCTGGTTCCTCTCGTCCTGGTGCTTGTTCCGGGGGAGCAGAGACCGACCCCCCCTGGCTCCACCCTCCTGTCAGGGAGTTGTCAGAGCCAGAAGGTCTCCCCGGAGCCTCCTTTGCTCCAGGCTCAGCACCCCCAGCTCCCTCAGCCGCTCCTCACAAGTTCTCCAGACCTTTCCCCATGTTTTCCAGACCCTTCTCTGGACATGCTCCAGCCCCTCCATGTCCTTCTGGCAGGGAGGGGG
>NW_010411684.1:11867-14227 GCF_000710305.1 Buceros rhinoceros silvestris | reverse complement strand
CCCCACCCCCCCTGGCTCCACCCTCCTGTCAGGGAGTTCTCAGAGCCAGAAGGTCTCCCCGGAGCCTCCTTTGCTCCAGGCTCAGCCCCTCCAGCTCCCTCAGCCGCTCCTCACAAGTTCTCCAGACCCTCAATGTCCCTCTTGGAGCAAGGAAGGATTTCTACATTCTCTCGCTCCCCTGAGCTGCTGCCCCTGGTCACTGTGGGCTAAAGGCGAGCGAGCAGAGTGGTCTGACCCACTACAGCCACTGAAACGTGAGAGGTGGATACTGCTGGGGTCAGAATCAACAACTCTTTGGCTGAGCGAGGCCTTCCCATTCTCCTCAGGCTGAGGATAAAACCCGGTGGCAGAGACAGAGCTCACGAGGTGTAAACAATAGACCCCAGGTGCTGGTGACCTGTGGATGCCTTACCCAGTTTGTGGGGGGTCAGAGCAGTGGTGTCTGCCAACTCCAACACGGAGAGATGCTGCAGGTTAGATTCCCTAGAGAAGAGAAAAGCCGTCAGCGAAGAGACAACAAAACGCCTCCTGCTTTAATTGTGCTCATTGTTCAACTTGAAGGGCTCCTACGGCTGAAAAAGGCAACAGAACGGCGAGACCTCGCATGGCAGAACTAGCACGAGGCAAAGAGTCAGCTCAAAGTGTGGAATGGGAAAAAACCCTCCCTGGCACAACCTGCCTCCTGGAATGACACTCCCCAGCAACCACCAGCTCTCCCCAGCAGGAAGAGCAGTTCAGGGGGGTTGGCAGGAGGCCACCATCACTCAGACAGAAGGGGCACAGCCGAGACTTACAGCGTGTCGACGGGGACATCTGAGGCCAGGCACTGGCTCGCCCACTGGATCAGGTAGTAGGAGAGCAGCAGGGGAGAGGTGCGGTGCAGCAGGTCCTGCTGAGACTGGAAGAGCTGGCCCCCTCCCAAAACCATCTGCAAGGAAACCACAGGGGTTGGCACAGCCAGAGCCGAGCCCAGAGAGCCATGGCAGGACGAGGGCAGGGAGGTTTGTATCAGGCTCAGCATGAACACCGCGGTGGTCAATAACCCAGCAGTTAACTCAGCCCGCCCAGGAGACCAGCAGGACTCTTGCACGTGCCAGAACAACCCAGTTACAACTAGCAGCATCACCTCAGACTCTTAGTTAAGTATAGTTAATGACAGTTAATTATTCTGGTGGCCCAGACCCTTGGGGAACGTTACACCAGCACTCTGGGCACACCAACACCTGCTGACGTCAGGGACATCAACAAAAAGGTGCTTTGTGCTGCTGCAACAATGTCACCGAGAGTGAAATCCCACCCTCGGGGCCCAGCCCTGTGTCCCCCTACGCTCCAGCCAAGGGCAGCATGGCCAGGTGACACGGTGGGGGACAACCAACGAATGCTTGTGAAGGACACCAGCACATCAAGGTGGCAAAGCAGCAGGTCACACATCTCGGGAGAGCCCGACTGCCCAAGGGCACCTTGTGACAGGCTTTAGATACTCCTGGGGCAACCGATTCCAGAAGAAGATTTCTTTTCAATCAAGAAAGTACATCAGTAACATTTCTGAGGAAATAATGTTGGTGTAAACACCACTTCCCTTGTCCAAGGGCTTGTTCCGCACCCCTGCATCCCCCTAACCACCGGCACCAGCTCAGGTGGCCAACAGGACAGACCCCACACAGGACCAAAAACCCAGCTGCCATGCTGGTGGCTGGAGCCGAGGTGGAAACCATGACCTCTGGATCAATGCTGCCACCGCGACACCAAGGCTGGAGGACAGGGCGCGGGGAATAGAGGGGAGACCAGTACGAGCTTGGTTTCAGGTGAGGGAGCTGCAAACAATGCCCTCCTCCTCCTGCAACAGGAGGTTTGATTCCTGCTTCCTGGGTGCTCCATGAGGAAAAGAGGGAGCTGGGGTGCGCTTAGGACAACAAAAGAGAAGGGAGCTTTGCCCAAGCCTGGGACTAGTTCAAACAGCCTCCAGTGCTCTGTGGGAAGAGACGGAGCTCAGAGCCTGGCACCTGCAGAGCCCTGCATTGGGAAGTTCAAAGCGTGCAGCAGTAGCTCCCAGGGCTGTTGCTCACCGGATCTCGGAGCCGCAGCAGCAGCTGCTGGAGGATCAGCAGGTCCCGACAGATCAGGAAACGGATCGCAGCAACCCTATACACCCCGCAGCACACCACGCCGACAGCCGTCCCGCTGCCGTACAGCTGGGAGAGGTTCAGGCGCATACTTAGGTGATGAGCTGAAAGATAAAAATCGCCGGGATAAGGGGAGGAACCGGATGGACGAGACCAGGAGCTGAGCCACCGGCCCGAGCTTTCCCAGAATGACTGCCCTGCTGTGGAGCTTTCACCTCTGTCTGTGTCGGCGTCAGT
>NW_010411684.1:6109-11782 GCF_000710305.1 Buceros rhinoceros silvestris | reverse complement strand
CCTCTGTCTGTGTTGGCGTCAGTCTCGTAGTCCATCTCTCGGATGAGTGCCCCGATGGCGTGGACGGGGTTCCTGATCTCCTGCAGTTTGCTGTGAATATCCTCCATCACATTCTCCCTACAATGTGAAAACAACAATAATAAATAATAATTGCCCGCACCATGAGGTTTAAACTGAAGAGGGCTCCCGTTCCTCCCTTAGCCATCCTCCCTGATCAGCCTGGACGTTCCTGATGGGAATCTTCTTCTGGCCGGGAGTTTTATGACAGTGCCTACAGGCACCAGGCTATTTATTCCACTCCCTCAAGCTACCAGGAAATAACAGCGGGATGGCTGGCATTCCAAGGGGGAACGGCACAGCAACGGCATGCTCGGGCTCTGACCTGACCTAACGCAGACGCTCGTTTTCCACTCCGCAGCCACCACCTTACAGGAAGTCGTTCCTCTTCTGCTCTCAGAACCCCCAAAATGTGTTTTCAGGAGGGTCCCAGGCAACGGAAAGGGGGTTCTGGGTGGGAGAATCCCAGAACCCCAGACGGGTGGGGTTAGAGGGGACCTCTAGGGATCACCCAGTCCTACCCCCTGCTCCAGCAGGGTCCCCACAGCAGAGTCCCCAGTTTGGCGTCCAGGCGGGTTTGGGATCTCTCCAGAGCAGGAGACTTCACACCCTCTCTGGGCAGCCGGGGCCAGGGCTCCCTCACCCTCACACCAAACAAGTTTCTCCTCCTGCTCAGGTGGAACTGCCCCGGTCCCAGTTGGTGCCCGTTGCCCCTTGTCCTGTCACTGGGCACCACTGGGCAGAGTCTGGCCCCTCCTCCTGACCCCCTTTAGCCATTGGTCACATTGAGGAGGTCCCCTCTCAGGCTGCTCTTCTCCAGCTGAGCAGCCCCAGGGCTCTCAGCCTTTCCTCGGCACAGAGATGCTCCAGCCCCTCCTCATCCTCGCAGCCTCCCCTGGACTCTCCCCAGTAGCTCCTTGTTTCTCCTCAACTGGGCAGCCCAGCACTGGACACAGGACTCTAGATGTGGTCTCACTGCGGCAGAACCTCCCTGAACTTGCTAGCCAAGATCCCACTAACATTAGCAATGCCCACACCCTGGAGAATACTCCTGCAGCACTGGGAGAGCCCCCACATCCCAAATACGCTTTCATGCCTATCAAGGCCGGCTCTGACACCGATCAAGGCCAGCTCTGGGCAATCCCTGCTCCTGCGACACCATCTCCTTACGTGTCATTAGCTATCAAGTCCTCCAGGATCTGCTCTGCAGCCTTTTCTGGAGGCTGGAGGCGGGAGCAAGCCATTTCCATGAGGAAAGCCATTTCCATGGAGATTGATTCTCCGATCAGGCGAAGGCACTGGACAAGACAGACAACATCACGAGACATCTCCAAATCTGCAATGAAAGAATCTAACTGTATATTCACGAGAGATTTCAAAGCGAAGGTGGGAGGACCATTCAAAAGCCAGTTAGTTCAGCTCCTACCAGCCACGGATTGGTGTTAGTCCCAAAGTGCCCCTTGTCTGCTAACTACGAGGCCAAATTAGAACTTCAGGCTTGACCAGAGAAAGATTTGGGCTTTATTGTGTGGAAAGTCAAAAATACTGATGGCCAATATAACACTGAAATCCCTCCAAGGGGTTTTCTCCAGCCACAGGTTGAAAGGAAATAGCGTGGCCCAAGAGTGTACCCCCCCGAGCCAGCGGCTCTCACGCTCTCACAGCCCAGGGAGGGTTTTCACATTCTTTAAGTGATCTGAAAATGCAGCACCGAGGGTTTAAACCAAGGGTTTAACCCTTCACGCAGGCGGTTTTTAAATTAAGTCACATTTTTGGAGCTGTCTGAAGCAGCCTGGGCAGGAACTGCTGGCCTCCCAGACCCAGCCCCGGCCTCCAGCTTTCCCTCTCTTGGAGCCAGAAATAGCTCGGCCGAATGGACAGGGATTCTTTAGAAAAATAATAATAATAAAAAAAAAAAAAATCACTCAAGCACGAAAGCGGAGCTTAGGTAACATTTTCCATTGCCTTTTTCTTGTGAACCGTCATTCCATGGCCAGCAAAGCCCGGAGGAGGCTGTGCTGATGGCATTAACCACAGCTTACTGGGGCATTTACTGGGAACCAGCACAGCCCCTCTGCACAGCTTACACAAAACCATCCACAGAAAAACACCGCACTGCAACCTCAGTTTGCAGAACGGGCCAGCTGAGCCCAGAGCTCATCCGTAATCTTGGGGTCTACTCCATCAGCAAGACACCGACGGGGGGTTTTACGGAAGAGAAAGGTTTGTGCCAAGGGCTGGGGGCTCTGGGTGAGGATGGCAAAGCCAAGGGAGCCCCCAGCAAGGCAGCGTTAAGCAGGGCTCATTTCACAGCCGTGCTGTTTGGAAAGAGCCGAGCGGCTGCATCCTGCTCTCCCCGCCGGCACGTCACGGAGCTCCAGCCTGCAGATCTGCCCCACAGAGCAGGTGAAGAGGGTGCCCGATAACCGCAGCCTGCCCAGGGAGTTTGTAAAGCTACAGGGCAAAGGATCTACCAAGGTCCTTGTCACCGAGCAACACGCAGCCTGAAGTTTAAAATTCCTCCTGCTTCAGCTTTTAAGGACAGATTTGCAGCCTTGATTCCATTTCCTAAACCCTGGTGGGAGCACAATGGCAGCTTTCTCAAAACAAAACTCTCTACAAAACTCTCTCTGTGTAGATAACGGCGGGGTCAGGAGGCCCCTGCAGAAACTCCTGTGTCCCTCTGCCCAGGGCTCCCCCAACACGCCGTGTTTCAACAGCGGAAGAGCTCCCCGTCTCCTCACTCACCATCAAAGATGGCAGCGTCATCCTCGGTCAGGAGGTGCTCGTTGGAGAGGAGATAGAGGTGGTCCACCAAGGGGCAGGGCACGAGAAAAGACAGCGAGCCCTGGAGAGGAGAAAGGCCGTCCATGAGCTGCCCGGACCAACGTCGCGGCCAGAAAACCCCTCCCCAGAGCTCCCGGCCTCAGCCTCACCTTTTTGAGCAGACACACCATGCTGGTGTAGGGGTTCAGGAGCAGGGCCAGGGGCCGCGAGAGCGCTTCTTGGTACTGGAGGCAGCAGGCATAGAACTTGGACCAGAACTCCACCTGGAGCTGCCAGAACTCCTCCGGCGAGCACTCATACTCAGTCACGCTGCCCTGGAACTGCCGAGAGCCAAACGAGACTTCAGGTGAGAACGGGCAGTGAAGCAGAGACAAATCGCAGCGTTCGGGCTGTTGTCTGGTCTCTCACCACTGTGTCTGTGTCACACATTCACAGGGATATAAACACCAGTTCCTCCCCACCACCTTCCTCTCAGAGCATTCATGTTTTCCTACAGCAAGCAGCAAGGGGAGGGAAGGCCCTTTCTGCATAACCTCGGGTAAGAAGCACCAGCAACGTCAAGAAAAAGGGCAGCCCTGCAGGTCTCTAAACCCATCACGCACCACGATAGCTACAAAACCGCCTTGTTTTGGTGAACTTTCCACTCTGAGCAGCCTCGAGGATGAGCTGCGGGTGGACAGGCTGCTGGCTCGGTAAAATCTGGAGGAGGAGGAGGATGGAGCAGAGGAAATTCAGCCCCAAAAGGCTGTCAGATGCGTCCCCAGAGCGGCTTGTCCATGGAGTACAGCACCTACCCGCAGCAGCTGGGAACGGGCAGCACGCGATGGGCAACCAAAGAGCACCCAAGGAGGAGGGAAGCGGGAGACACCCAAAACCAGACACGGGAACGGAAAAGCCAGGCAGGAAGGGTGAAGGTCTCACCTCACTTTCCACAGCTAGGGTAACCTCTCTTCTCAACTCGTCCCACGTCAGATCCACGTGTCTCTCGGTTCCTTGAGAAAAGATCTGAAAAGCAGCACAAAAAAGCTTTTACTTGAAAGCACGAGGCTCAGGCAGGGCTGAGTGACATAGAGCAACTCAACAGCACTGAGGTGTTAAACAACAGGGGTGGCTGCGAAGTGTGGGGCACGTGGGGGCACAGCCAGCCTCCATCCTCCTGCGGAGATGGAGGAAGGCTCCTGGCCAGCAGCATAAGGTTCCGCACACCCTCGCAGCAGCTCTGGTGAGGGCACCAAGAATCGAGCTGTTCGGGGTGAGGCAGGAGTTTGGCCTTTCTGTTTTGCTGCATGTTGCCTCACTCTGCCCCGAAGAGCCCCAGAGGAGCCATAAAAAACCCATAAAAGCCTCCTGGGAGCCACGGTCTGCCTCCCACCTTCAGGGAAGGGTGGCACAACCACCACAAACTTCTCGCAGCGACTGCTGGCAGCTCTACGAGACCCAACGCAAACTGAGGCCTGCAGAGCTCCAGGGAATCCCGCTGCCCCACATCTAGGGGAGGAGCCGAGCGGCACGCGCACCGAACCAGCTCACTAACCTGCAGAGCCTTCTGGAGAGCGGCGTTTGTGAAGCGGCCGGGCAGGAACAGATACGCCAGGTAGGTCTCCTGCAAAAGACTGGTTTAAGGGAATGCACCTTGTCAGGAGAGCAGGTGAGATGCTGCTTCTCTTCCTTCCTCCCCTCACGCTCATCCCCTGGATCTATGTACCTTTCTAGCTCCAGCTGATGCCTGCGTCCTGCTCCGACCTCTCCTGTGGTGGAACACTGCTCCCCACACACTCTGGACCCTCTTTATTTACTATCCACACTCCAGATCCTATTTATTTACGTCTTCTCTCAACCGAGTCAAAATTCTCCCCCAGCCCTCAACCTTTGGATTTATAACCACACTGAGCCCTTTACTGCTGGAGTAACACAGGCTTGTCCCCTTGTCCCCTTTGATCCGGAGTCATTTTCAGCTGGTATCAACAGAATTTGTACACTGGGACTGTCTTCACGTTCTCCCGGGCAGAGAAGCTTCACTACTCCTTGCTACTGGACAGAGGCTCACCCTGGGGTCCTGGTCGTGCCGAACTGTCACCTCCTCGTCAGGCAGTGGCTGCACAAAGACCTGGTTCCACTGGCCCGCCACGTTTCTGGAGGAAAACCAAGCCCACCATCAGCTTTGCAGGGAAGAGCAACCCCGCTGCGCACCTGGGAGTGGTGGCTGAACCAAACCCACAGACACTCACTGCTCGAAGTTGATGTATTTCACAACGGTTTGGTTCTCCTCGCTGTGCCACAGTGCCCAGATCTCAGACGAGGTCAAGGCGAAGTCGATGAGCGTCTCCTAGGAGAGATTTTCCTTCTTATCGTCCGCTCAAGCCCGGCAGAGACACAGGTGCTCAATGACAGCAAAGCATTCCCTCGTATGGTGAGCCAGGCTACAGGGAGACTCTTTGCTCACACTCAACTCCCCAAGCCCAGGTCTCTCAGAGCAACCCCCAGCCTCAGCTCGGTGTCTTGGGGACCCTGCACTCACCTGCGAGGAGAAGAGGGAGGAAATGTGGTCGAGGCTGTAGCGGCTGCTCTCGGTGCTCACCAGCTGGAAGACACAGAACTACAAACACGCCTCCTAAGTCACTTGTTAAAGGACAGCGGAGCCAATCACCAGCACAGAGTCACCGAACCATTTAGGCTGGAAAAGCCCTTTGAGCAACTCCCATCCCCATGTCTCCCAGCACTGCCAGGTCCCCACTGACCCCTGTCCCTCAGCAGCACCTCCACAAGGCTGGGAAACCCCTCCAGGGATGGGGACTCCACCACTGCCCAGGGCAGCCTGTACCAGCCCTG
>NW_010411684.1:4991-5739 GCF_000710305.1 Buceros rhinoceros silvestris | reverse complement strand
CTCTCTGTGCAGGGAGTTTGCAGAGCCAGAAGGTCTCCCTGGAGCCTCCTTTGCTCCAGGCTCAGCCCCACCAGCTCCCTCAGCTGCTCCTCACAAGTTCTCCAGACCCTGCACCACCAAGTCACGATCCCGCCTCTGCTCTGTACATGAATCCCCTGGGGAAGGATCAGGTCTCCAGCAGATGAGGCTGCTCTCTGCCATCATTCCTGTCCTGATAAATTTATCATTCCCACAAGGAGCAGAAGTTCTGCACAAGTCAATGTCTGGCAACGTATGGCGTTGCATCCCTGCGCTCCCAGGAGCCTAACACAAACATTCTATCAGCATTTCCATGCTTTTAGCTCTTTTCAGACCATTCATTTTCCCACGGCACATACGAGCTTTTGGGATCCTACAGGAACAGGAGGTGAACGAGTGAACTGAGTCACCGATCAGCTCAGTCACCCAGGAAATTCCACTCCCAGGGCAAGGGCACGTGTATCCAGCTGTGTTTTCAGAGCAAAATTGTTCATCTGGAGAGTGCTGCTCTCTCCAGAGGGTCACATGTGAAACTTTTCCCTACTTCTTGCCTTGTAGACCCAAATCCCAGGAGAAGCTCACAGCGAGGACGCCCCATCACTGCATACCTGCCCTCGCTTGGGCGCATGCATGTAGACGCCGAGGTAGAGCCCCAGGGATGGGGAGAAGGCCAGGCGCAGGCGGTGCCCAGTGCCGGCGGGCACGCCCCGGCGCCCCGCGGACGCGCCGG
>NW_010411684.1:895-4919 GCF_000710305.1 Buceros rhinoceros silvestris | reverse complement strand
AGGTCCCGGCTGACCGGCATGAACTCCAGCATGTCGGCGACCATCAGGCACTGCTGATCCTGCACAAAACAAACGGGGCAGGATTGAGGAACCGCACTTCTCCCTCCTCTGCCATTTCCTGGCCACGCTCTGCCCAGATCTTCCCCTGAACAATGCAAGGGAAGCATTCAGATGCATAGCCAGACCCCTGACCAGCCTTTCCAGTATCACCTGCGCCTGCTCCCACCGAATGCTGGGGCTTTCAGCGCCCAGGCATGCAGGACCGACCCTACCCTCCCTCCCGCACGCATTCCAGCGCAGCTGAGCCGTGAAAGCAGCTGTGCTGGGCGATTAGCTTTGGTGCTGGGATTGGAGCAAGCAGCACGCAGCGAGCAGAGGCTTTTATGAGCTTCTTGTTGACAAGGAGCCAGGATCCAGAGGCTCCGATTGCGGCTGAAGAAGTAGAAAAGCCATTTGGTTACTCCTCAGCTCTCGAAATGCTCCTGCTGTCTTCCTGAAATAACCTAGCGGTGCCTCTTACCCTATGCACGAGGCTTTGCCGCAGAGAAAACCTACCAACATGGCTGCAAACACACACCACAACCATTTTCCCAAACTCCCAGCGTGCAGAAGTCAACTCAGTGGTGATTTAACGGCCCATCAAATCCACGCCAAGTGCTCGGCATTGCGCCCGGAGCCCCGGACTATGGCCTGAGCAGCGGAGGAGGAGGCTGCCCCGCCGGATCCAGCCATTGCTCACCTTATAGGACCACATCCGCAGCTTATGGTCCTGGCAAAGCGCGAAGAGGAAGGCGTCGTGATCCAGGCAGTGGACGGAGAGGCTGACGGGCAGGTCTGACGGGCCGCAGTCCCCTCTGAAAACACAGAGCGGATTTCAGCGGTACCAAAGAAACATGAGGGCAGTGCGTAGACGCGAGGGTGTGTGTCATGCTGTGTCAAAAAGCAAATCGATCGGTGGTGTGAGAGGAAGGGAAAGCAGCTTCCAGGGCACAGAGGAGCCTAACACACCAGTAACACCCAGTTCTTCACCCGCTTTGGCAGAGCAGAAGCACGAGCTTGGCTGCCCCAGCCTGCTGAGAAGGACCCGGAGGGAAGCAAGGGCCCAGCCAGCCCCAGGCAATGCAGCACTGATGGGCGAAGCCACTCAGGGCCTCAGGGGACTCAGTCTGGTGACGATTAACCAGCCGGCACCGAGCCCCGTCGGAGCAGGGAGTGTCCTTGTCAGGAACAAGCCTGACATGTCAGAACAAGGGCAAGAACGTACAAGTGCTGTAATCCGTAATCTGCACTGGCCACAAGCCACGTCCCAGGCAAATCCTGGGAGGCCAATTACTAGATAGAACATATTTGGAGACGTAGAAGCAGCAGGACCCCGGTATGATGAATTAATCCAGCCACCAAGGCACAGCTTCCACCCTGCGATAGGCCCCGTGACCCAGTTCACGTTTTTGGCAGAGTATTTATAGGCTGACTGGCCCATCTTTGACTTCAGCTAGAAACTAGGTGAGGGAAAAGACAAAATTAGTTGTGCTCATTCGTCACCAGACACTGACCTGATGGCGGTTGGCATCCAGCCAGTCAGAAAACGCTGCACCACCGAGCTCTGCTTCAACTCCACAACCGAAACCGTTCCTTGCAAAATAAAACTGATATTAAGAAAAATATCAAGCAATCGTTCACTGAACCGTATGGGTTGGGAAAGCCCTTTGAGCAATTCCTGTCCCAGTGTTCCCCCAGCACTGCTCGGTCCCCGCTGCCCCCTGTCCCCCAGCACCACCTCCACAGGGCTGGGAAACCCCTCCAGGGATGGGGACTCCACCACTGCCCTGGGCAGCCTGCCCCAGCCCTGCACAACCCCAACGGAACAGAAATGGCTCCTCCGGGACAACCTCAACCTCCCCGGGGACAACTGGAGGCGGTTCCTCTCATCCTGGTGCTTGTTCCGGGGGAGCAGAGACCGACCCCCCCTGGCTCCACCCTCCTGTCAGGGAGTTGTCAGAGCCAGAAGGTCTCCCCGGAGCCTCCTTTGCTCCAGGCTCTCCAGACCCTTCTCTGGACAGGCTCCAGCCCTTCACTGTCCTTCTGGCAGGGAGGGGCCCAAACACTGAACCCTGCATTTGAGGTGTGGCGCCCCCAGTCCAGGGGGACTATCCCTATGCTGGTCCTGGTGGTACAAGCCAGAATTAACAAAATATTTACTGCCACAAGTGAGGGGCTTCACAGGCGTTTGTGAAACAGCTTTTGTGTGTGTGTGTGGTGTAAACAGGTAAGAGAATGTGCCAAAAACCCCAAACTCCAGTAAAATCCAGAGCTAGGAGAGGGAGTGGCACACTGCATGGCGATGCAAGGACTCAGCTCCTTCCTGCTCCTTACCAGGCACGTCGTGAGGAGGCAGCTTAAGGACAAAGATCCCCCCAGCTGCCGAGGGCAGAGCGAAGAGAGCCTCCCCCTCGCTGCTGAGCCACGCCGCCGAGGCCACGGAGTTGGGCGCCAGCCCCGGCACGCTGGGGATCGCGTAGTAACTGGCCGGGTCCCTGAAGTTGACCTTGCTGATGTCTGTAAACACGGACTGCGTTTGGCTCTCTGTTATCAGCTCCTGGAGGAGGAAACAGCAGAGAGCACAAATCCTGAGCACACGGGCACAGGAAGAACACCAGGCACCTGCGGAACAGCAGAGACACGCCAGCAGCAGACACGAGACCAACAAAATCACAGCAAGTGGGTAAATGCGATGAAATTTGGCATAAAATCCACATGCAGAGGGTACTTTGTCACCAGGCCGGGCCCCAGCACCGCCAGCAGAACCACCCCTAAGCCTCATTTCCCACTTCCATCAAAACTGGAGCCTTGTTTGCCCATCTGAAACACCCCCAGCTTTGGGGCAAACGCTGCGAGTCCGATGCCTTCAGGCTGTGCCTCCTCCACGTGCGGTCTGAGCACGTTAGTTCCAAACAAAACAAGAGATTTCCAGCTCACTTTTCCCACCCGTTTTCACTTCCGCACCAAGAACTAACCCCACGGACAAATACGGACAGTGGCTGTGCCCAGCCAAGAATGAGAGGAGCTGGAGTTTAATACCATAAAGAAATTTAACTAGAGAAGTTTGGTGAGGAAGGAACTACAGCACAGAGTTTTCCCCAAATGCAAGAGAGCCCGAGAGGTCCAGCTCTGCCCCTCTGGAAACACTGGAAGGTTCCAGCCCAGGGCACAAATCCCCACCCCAGAGCTACAAAATGGATCAGTCGTGGAGCAAAAAACCTGGTCAAGATAAAGCTGGTTTAATAAGTGACGAAAAAAGGAAGGAGAAGAAGATAAAACCAAACCAAGCGATACCCCAAGGAAAACCAGCTGCATCCCAGCCAAAACCAGTACACAGCCTGCTCAGCAGGGGGAAAAAACACAGCTGAACTGGAGAGGGCTCAGGAGAAGCTGAGCGTCACCCCCACCCTCCAGCATTTCTGGCTGCTTGGTCACTGCCCTCCGAGGGGGGTGGCGGAAGAGCAAAGGAAAAACGACAGCGAGTAAAACTTGGGGGTTAAGCTAACAAGATAAAATAATTGTTTAATAAGCGGTGGACAAGCAGGAGAAGGAACAAAAACAAAACAAGCACAAAGGCTGGAGAGAGCGATACTCAGCCAGGTCCTGAGTAAAAGATGGTGAAACTGCCCCCAAAATCTTCTTTTTTTGCCAAGCTTGATGGTAAGGACCATCCCTTTGGTTAGCTCACTGATCTGCCCCGTTGTGCCTCCCCAAACCACCACACATCCCCACATCCATTCACGTGGGGCCACAAAGGGACACACAGAGGCTGCACAAACCCTGGTCAGCAAAACCTGAATTATTAGTGTGTTACCAACACTGCTTTGGTCACAAACCGAAAACACGGCACCACACGAGCCAGTATGACAACAATTAACACTGTCTTGGGCAAAATTATATTAAATACAGGGAGGGGGAGCTGGGCAGAGTGGGTTCTGGGAAGGAGAGATATAGGGAGGAGAGATGAGGAGGGAGATGGGGAGGG
>NW_010411684.1:451-864 GCF_000710305.1 Buceros rhinoceros silvestris | reverse complement strand
CCCACGGGAGCCAGTATGACAACAATTAACACTGTCTTGGGCAAAATTATATTAAATACAGGGAGGGGGAGCTGGGCAGAGTGGGTTCTGGGAAGGAGAGATATAGGGAGGAGAGAGGAGGAGGGAGATGGGGAGGGAGCCAGTACAGGTGGGAAGCAGCACTTTATGCCCACAACAAGGCCTTTGCTGCTTTGCAACACACCCAGCGGCTTCGGTGAGGGCTCCTGGCGGGCAGGAGTGAGGCCAGTGACTGCCACGGGCAGGGAGCTGCCGGCCCTGATACTCACGCTGCGGTACATGCGGGCGGGATGGGGCAGGAGCAGGCGGTGAACCGTCTGGGTGGTGATCAGCAGGATGACCAGGTGGCTCTGCACCTCGCAGAGGTGAACGCCGCCCGGGAGGAAAGGGCAGCC
>NW_010411684.1:0-208 GCF_000710305.1 Buceros rhinoceros silvestris | reverse complement strand
CCCGGATGGAGAGGGGGGGGGGTGGGGGAAAGCCGGCACAAGCAAGGAGCGGGCCTAGGTGTGGAGGGGGAGCCCTGGAGCAGGCCTAGGTACGGAGGGGGGGAGCCCTGGCGCAGGCCCAGGCGCGGAGGGGAAGCCGGGGACGCCCCCGGCCCCGCTCTGCACCTAGGCCTGACCCCGGGCCCTCACTCACCACCTCACGAAGCGG
>NW_010411683.1:0-284 GCF_000710305.1 Buceros rhinoceros silvestris | reverse complement strand
GGGCAGCACCCACTGCCTTGGTGGTGACCGGGTGCTGGGCAAAACTTGTGCCAAATGGTGCCCAAGGCTGTTTCTGCAGGTGCAGCTCTGAGGGCTGACCACTCACGGGGCTTTTCTGCTGGTTCCCCGGGGTCGCGCCGAGGCTGGCAGGGCTGTCCCTGTCCCTTCGCTGCCAGCCCCTTTCCAGAACCGCTTCCAGAAAGCTCCTCCGCCTTTCCAGAAACACTACTTCCCCATCGACTACACCGTCCAGGTCCAGTACGAAGAGGTGCTGAGGCCATCCA
>NW_010411682.1:5036-5761 GCF_000710305.1 Buceros rhinoceros silvestris | reverse complement strand
CCGGCGCTGGGGACGAGCAGCCCGTCCCCACGTGCCCTTCACCAAGAGCAGTGAACAGGGCTCTGCAGGGCCAGCACGGTGCCAGCCAAAGGCCCGGGAGCTGCCGGGGCAGTCGGGGGCTGGCAAGTGGCATCATGCCTGTGTCCCACTGGCAGCCCCTGCGCTGAGGTGCCCAGATGTGCTCTGCCTCGATGGCCCTGCTCCAGGACACATAGCTCAGCCTTAAGCGTGGGGCAGGTCAGTCCTGTCCCATTAAAGCACAAACGCCTGAGCTGCGGCTCCTGTGCCACGTGCCAGAAGTAAACTGTCCCTCTGAGCATCTTTTTGTTAGGGACCACGGCACTCTCTGCCTTGCAGAACACAATCTACGGGTAATAGTAAGTGCTGGCTGCTCTGCCCTGGTGTTCTGGTCACCCTTGAAGCAATCTTGGAGGAGGTCGGCCCCGCGCTCCTCAGCGTGAGGAGGTGACAGCAGCCGAAGGAGCAGCCGCGAGCTGGTCTCCAAAACACAGGCCAGGTTCTGAGAAAAGCAGATACTACTGTGGGGATTTATTTGGGGTGTGTCTGGTCTTCCCTGCGGTGGTCCTCAGCGTGAGGAGGTGACAGCAGCCGAAGGAGCAGCCGCGAGCTGGTCTCCAAAACACAGGCCAGGTTCTGAGAAAAGCAGATACTACTGTGGGGATTTATTTGGGGTGTGTCTGGTCTTCCCTGCGGTGGTTCAGGCC
>NW_010411682.1:3811-4882 GCF_000710305.1 Buceros rhinoceros silvestris | reverse complement strand
GCTCCCGACTCGGCTGGAGCTTGCGCAGCCACCGTCTGCCTCGCAAGGCTGTCCCAGGCTCCCCGGGCTCTCCAGGGGTGAGGGCTCCTCCTGCGGCGTGGTGCTGGCCCGGGACAGGGGGTGCCATCCAGCCAGGGATGAAGGACATTAAAAATAGGGGTTTTAAATCATGAAATGATTCTTTTCTTTCCATATTTCCTGCTTGAGTTTTCTTCCCATCTTCTGTAGCGAGTGTCTCTGTCTGTTGTAGGATCACCCAGCTCCTCTGATTTAGCACTGATTACAAGTTTTAGTTTTTCCACAGTTAAGGTAAATAAATGGAAAGCCTGAATCGCTGTTTCTCTTGCAGCTTTCATTCAATTGCACTTGAAACCTGTTGCAGCTCATAGATGTTTGTTGTAGACAAAAGCGATCCCTTCCGAAGGGCGCGGGTGTCCAGGAGGTTCTGCCATCAGAGCGCAGGTTTCTGCCCAGCGTGGGCAGAGGGGAGAGGTCGGGGTCCCTCAGTTTCCCCAGGACACGGAGCCGCACCAAGGGCTGTGCTCAGAGCCGTGACACGGGGCGGTGCAGCAAGGTGTAGGTCGCGGTGACAGGGACATGGCCAGGGCAGCCCTCGAGGTGTGATTTACACCAAGAATATTTGTGCAAGATCTGTTTATTTAAAGTGTTCCCACACCTCGTAGCCATGTTGCCACATCAGCGGGAAGGAGAGAACGGGAGAAGCCCTGTGAATTTCTTGTCTAACCGGAGAAGGGTGATGGCCACGGGCTGTCCCTGGCTGTTCAGCGCTGCAGAGGCACCGGCACCCCGAGAAGGGCCCTCGCGCCTCTGCAGTGCGACTTTGACCTCATGCAGATCTTACTGCCTGGGCCAGGTCTGGTGTCTGTTGCTTTCCCTTTCTCTTTCCTGCTCGGGCACCGGTGCCGGGCACTTTGGGTGATGTGAAAGCTGACGATGCCGAGCGTGCGGGTGCAGCAGGTTCTCCCTCGGGCCGAGCAGAGCACGGCAGGTCAGACACACCGTGTGCGCTCTGCTGCCCGCGGGTGTTGCTGCTGGGCAGCGACTGCTCCG
>NW_010411682.1:513-3711 GCF_000710305.1 Buceros rhinoceros silvestris | reverse complement strand
GTGCCCGCGGGGGTTGCTGCTGGGCAGCGACGGCTCCGGGCATGTGCCTGCAGGACGCGTCCCATGCCCACCGGGTTGCAGCCTGTGGCCGAGCAAGAGGATGCTCAGGGCTCAGCCGGAGCAGCCGCTGCCGCATCAGAGCCAAACCTGGTGGGTGAAAGAGCTGCACCCACGCGTTCGCTCGACAGCGCTCCAGGACGAGCCGCGAAGCTTGGTTCCTGTCTTGCTTAAAACAGACTAGTGGAAGTTTTCGATTTCTCCCTAATCAGCACTTAGACGTTCCGTAGACGTTCTTGCGAACGGCTTCTTTCTCACTTCACGTGAAGCGTTTCGAAAGCACTTGCACAATGACGTGGACGTGTTTGACTCTAAGCATCAAAGCACTGGATCGTGAGCCCCCTCCCCTCAGCCCAGTTCAATCTACTGACTTCCCTCCGCGTTGTACGTGCTGTGGTGTGTGTGTGTGTGTGGCGGGGAAGGGGGGAGCATCGTGGGGTAGAACCTGCCCGTCTCTGCCCGCCGGAGCACGGGCAGGGAGCGATGCTGCCCGCTCGCATCCGCGCTGGCAATGGAAGGGCAAACCCCTCTGCTCCTGGAGGACGGGCGGTCAGTAGAGCGTTCACAAAGCCATGAGACTCCTCTGTCGTGTTGAGTGATACTGTGATTAAAATGTTTCTGAATGATTCCGAGGTTATTTTTTCTCTCTCTTCTGTCGTTAATTCCTATTACCACTTTGGAAAAACGAATGAAAAAGAAAAAAAAGGCAGCTTTGATTTCCAAATGTGCAATTCACATGTGAACAAAGTCATTCTGAAAGGAACTCTCAATGTGTTTTACCTTCTCGTCGCTCTCTTCAAAGCGAGAGGAGTTTTGCCCTGATGTCGTTTCCAGCCTGCAGAAGATGTAATTTAAAACATATATATATTGTGCTTGCAAGAATCATGAATCTGTGCATCCGATGTCATTCCTTTTCCCATTGTTACAAGACGGATATGATTTAGGGTTTGTTTTTCTTTAGGACTGTATAGTGTTTTTTTAAATCAATTGTAAATGTCTGGTTTTCATATAATGTTTAAAAAACATTGAGAAAGAGGATGGTGCTTGTTCCATATCATTCTTGATTGTATATTGCTTCTGTTATGTTTATAAGTAAACTGTGCATGAGTTGTGTTTAGCAGTCATTATTGTGTCTGTTTGTGAAATTTTTATTAAAAAGAAAACAATTCCGTAGATGCACTTATTGTATATGTGATTAGAGTTTGCGTCCGAGGCTAGAAGCCTTGAACTGCCGAGAAGAAAAAAAAAAAAGTGTTGGCAGTTATTAATTAATATGAAATCGCTTTGTTGGGAGCATAATGAAATAAAAGATATGACGTGTAGAAAATAATTAAAAAGCGATTTTACAAATTTCATTTTGATGCTTGTGATAAAAGACAAATGTACTTGTGTAGAGAAATTCCTTTAAAATAATGACTAGGAGAAGCTGATTTTGAGGTTAATGCTGTAGGATAGGACTGTATACCAAATGTAATCTTTCCAATGCTACGATGAATTTATACATGAGATTGATATGCAATAAACCTGTGTGCTTTTATAAGCAACGGCCCCGTGAGCTTCTGTCTGCGGAGCAGGGGCGGAGGCACAGCGGCGCGGGGTGCTGGGGGGGTCACGTCCTCCGTTCTGAGAGGTGGGTTGCGAAGGTGAGGCAGGGACGTGAGCCAGGAGCTGGGGGG
Source organism: Buceros rhinoceros silvestris (assembly GCF_000710305.1). Taxonomy (NCBI): domain Eukaryota; kingdom Metazoa; phylum Chordata; class Aves; order Bucerotiformes; family Bucerotidae; genus Buceros; species Buceros rhinoceros. Next base: position 1,978 of record NW_010411682.1, on the reverse strand, counting down.
GATGTAAGAGAAGAACCGCCCGCTGTGAGGGGGTTTGCCAGGAAGAAACAGTCCGATGAAGAATTGGGTTTCAGGATTTTTATAGTCTACAAAAATAACGCTGTTTATTCCTCCTTTTCCCAAGCAGCTGGTTCAGGTACAGAAGGAAGCGTGTCCTCCACCATCGCTGCCGCGCACAGTAACTCCACCTCTGCGGTGCCTTTGTTGCCTGATAGTTGACATGTTTGGTTTGTAAGACTTCAGAGAGCTGCAGAAAACACGCTGATGGACACCCCTGCTTGCTGCTGAGGTCCAAGAGACCAGGTCGTGCTACCGAGCCTCATCCCACGGAAGGGTCGTGTCGCTCTGGTCGGGAAGTTTGCACGGGGCACAGTGAGAAGGGGTGGGAGGGTGGGTTAGCACAAAGGGTCAGCGAGATACCTACAAAGGTCAGGGATATTTCCTTCACAACTACGAATGGTAGCCAACTGTCTAGGGATAGTGGTCAGATGGTTCAGCGGGGGCCCTGGGAACAGAAACAACTCGAAAGCAGCGTCTTTGAACTCACACCACACACTACAAAACTGCTGAATGGTCTCCGCATCAGCAAGTCCTTCATCATGATCAGATGATGGTATCCTGCATCCAGCGTAATGGCTCTTCCCTGGAGTTCGCTGTCGGAGGGTTTCAGTCTCAGATGAGCTCTTGAGGAGAAGCCCTCTGCCTTGCCGTGACGGCGGGCAGCCTTTCTCCTTATTAGCCACTCACACCACACACTACAAAACTGCTGAATGGTCTCCGCATCAGCAAGTCCTTCATCATGATCAGATGATGGTATCCTGCATCCAGCGTAATGGCTCTTCCCTGGAGTTCGCTGTCGGAGGGTTTCAGTCTCAGATGAGCTCTTGAGGAGAAGCCCTCTGCCTTGCCGTGACGGCGGGCAGCCTTTCTCCTTATTAGCCCTGGAGGGAAAGGAACAAAACCCATCGGATCAGAAAGTGCTGATAATAGAGCGATTGTCAGGCAGGCCTTAGTGAGAAGAGAACAGTCTTTTAAAAGAATATTGCTGACAAGTGGACTTTGTCATCCAGAAATTTCTCCTTATTAGCCCTGGAGGGAAAGGAACAAAACCCATCGGATCAGAAAGTGCTGATAATAGAGCGATTGTCAGGCAGGCCTTAGTGAGAAGAGAACAGTCTTTTAAAAGAATATTGCTGACAAGTGGACTTTGTCATCCAGAAAGCACTTGAGGTTCACCATAAACCAGCGAGAAAAAGGCTCCATTTTCAGGGGCAGGAAAAAAAACAGAGCGAGGGGCAAAAGAGAAGGTCAAGGAAAAGTCTGTTCCCAGCAAAGGCACAGAGCGCCGTTGAGCCTGGCCTCGCTGGGCAGCTGTCCACAGCCTGACCCTGGCATCCTCTCTGCCCCCGGGAACTCAGCCCGGGGCACCCAAGTGTCAAAGGGAGTTTTATGTACCTGGGGGAGA
>NW_010411682.1:0-201 GCF_000710305.1 Buceros rhinoceros silvestris | reverse complement strand
CGAACGGCCGGGCCGAGAGCCCCGGGGGCCGGCGCCGCGCAAACGCCTCGGGGAAATGTCAAGCAGCAGCAAACCCTCGGGTTTAGTTCGGTTTAATTGTCGCTTCGCTTCTGCTAAGCCTGGACGGCCCCGGGACCGGAGAGCTGAGCGGGTCTGGGGCACCGGCTGCCCCGGGGCTGAGCTGCCCCTGCTCGGGGCACG
>NW_010411681.1:6465-9628 GCF_000710305.1 Buceros rhinoceros silvestris | reverse complement strand
AGTCTAGCCCAAACCGGGACAAGTGGGAATTCATGAAAAAACAAGAAGCTAATACCAGAACAAAAGAAGTATATTTTAGGGCTAGGAATGGTTGGTTTCTGTTCCGTTCAGTGCTCCCCTTTGATACAAGGAAAGAAGTTGAAAGCACGGAGAGGGAAGGCTTATTCCGACAACATTTGTCTGTTTGGCCCTTGCTCAGTGCAGACCAGTCACTCACTACTTGATACCAATTGGAGGTGCTTCATTCTGTCAAGGTGTTAGCATTTACTTTGGCTAAGTAAATGTTGAGGCTGAAACCCGTAATAATAAATATCACACATTTCCATGACATAACATATACGCACAGGGTAAACCAGCACCAAGTAAAAGGCTCATGTAAAATACGTTTCAAACCACATAATTAAATATTAAATATTCTTTCTAAATTTCATATTTAACGTCTTATATGACAAAGATTAGCATCCTTTATTACATATCTCAGAAATGTATTTTATGTTTGTTGGGCCGGTGAAAAGCAAAATACATTTAAGCTGGTACGAAGCACGCTAATTGCTCTCCTGTGCCCTTTCAGCTGCGAAAAGGCAGCAGCAGACCTCCCCTCCTCCATCAATCCTGTCAGAATTGAGGATGGAGCAGGGGGTGCAGTACAGCTCTCCCAACACTTGGACACCCGTATCGGACAACAGCACAACCCACAGCAACCGCAGCTGGCACGTAGCAAAGCAGGGGCAGCATCCCCAAAAGCCTCTGTTGCTCTCGAGGAATACAGAGCTACCCACGGAAAGCTAAATCTGTATTGAAAGGAGACAAAGAAAATTGTCCTTAATATACGTTGCTGAACCTGGCGTGGTACTAGAAAATCTGGGAACATACACAACAGTCCAACTCTTCACCGGTCAGACGCGAGAGGGTCAGATGAGGAATGCTTCCCAAACCAAAACTGCTTCTCCCACCCACTTCCAGTTAGAAAACCAGGGGACTTCATGGACAAAAATATATCTGAATTTTAATGTAACTTGTGGTAAAAGGGATAAACCGAGTCCAGAAAAAAAGAGGGAAGACTTTGTAACTAAGGAAATACTTGATTAGCAGTGGGAATTGCCAAGCGAACAGCTGGTTTTCAGAAAGGGGCTGAATCACGTTTTGGTCACAGTATCTCTAGGGCCCTCCAGCTCTAGAAAAGGTGCTTGTCCTGGACCTGAAGACAGCATCCAGCCAGTGTAGCTCACAGACCCCCAGACCATATTGCTTTCAAATATCTCCAGCAATCAGGTTAAGAGCAGCAACAGTATCCCGTAAAATAACGTCTTACTTGCTGTATCTCCCTGTCCACCGCTCTGTTTCCTAAATGGTTTTTCAGATGCAGTTAAGCTACCTCAGCTAAGAGCAGCTTTGATTCTTAAAAGTAGTCACGGCAAGGTGATGTAAACATATAAATTAGAATAAAAGGTGTTTGAGAAAGTTTTGAATTGTTTGGTGTTTTTTTTCCTGTATTATCCAGAACACGGGGAGGTTTTTTCTGCTGCTCTCTAATATCCTCAGTGAAATTCACCATAATTTGTGTTCTTTAATATTCAAATATACTTGGTCTCACACGAAAGCTCAATAGAACTAGTTATGTTACAATGGTTAAAAAAGCTCCCTAACTATGTCTCGAAAGACCGTGACTTGATAATCCATAATCTCTTGCACTTTACGTGGGATGAACTCGTGCCGTGAACTACCTACAGCTGCAGGAGAAACTGCTTGTGATTCAAGTAATTTTCATTAGTTACACTGAAAGCTTTAATTTCCGCTTCTTTTCTTGGCAGGAACTCTCAGTGCACCGTCTTTCAAGCCACAGTCCTGAGAAGGTTCTTGCCGAATGTTCAGACGAGAAGCTAACAAGCCCCTCAGCAGAATTAGGGAGCGAGTCTAATGTCTCTCAGGAAATTCAGCAGCAGACGATCTTCTGTTCTGTACCGGCGTTCAGGCCAGGTACGTCGTCTGTGATGTCTGAGCACCCTCCAGCAGCACATCAGACAAAATGACTCGTGTGTCTCGAACGCGGTTCACGGTGCGGAGAGAAGCTGTGCATCAGGGAAGAGTTAATAAAAGGAAAATGGAAACAACTGGAATTTTTCTCTGTCTTCAGGCAGCGCTACCTGCTCCTCCTTCTCCGATACGATTTCGTTCTTCTACGGGTTTGCTGGCGTTTCGTGGCAGGTGTAAGTGCGTAAGGCAGTCTCACACTTCGTGAAATGCAGGAACTGAAATTATGAACACCTTTTTTCTAAGGCTTTTAAAGTAAACTGCTAGTTTCTTGTAAGCGCTGTCTGCCCGGCAGCCTTCCCTGTCCTCGGAAAGCCGCAGTGCCCCACGGCAGCCGAGGCTGCGAAGAGCAGAGGGTGGGAAGGTTGGTTACAGAGGTTGCTCTCGCTAATCGGAAAAGCAGCTAGTTTAACAGGCACATTTCTCTCCAGACGAACAGGCTGATGCTCTGCTCTGCATTTCCAGACCGTACAACCATCAGTCTGGGCATCAGCTGATTCTTTCTGACTGGAGGAATGACAACCAAACTCCTCCCGTGGGACCCGGTGGCTTGACTCCCGAGGTCACTTTTTCTTGCTGACCTCATTGCCATCTGTTACCCGGTCACTTGGAAACAGAGCTGTTAGCCTCCTTAAATCGTAAGTTGGGTATTTATTTTTACCACGTGTTTAGAAATCTTGTGCCATTTACAAACACTCTCTTCCAGACCCAGCAAGGGCGTTTGAAGACGCTCCTGACTCCAGCTTGTTACCTCAGTCCTCTGCCGAAGGTTGCCGACGCTGTGGGTCTAAGGACAGAGTAACTCGTATTGCATAAGCTCTAGTCCTCGTTAGGAAAAATCATTCAAGCGATGTACACAGATGTGTCCGGTTAATCTGGTGCAGGTGAAAGCTGGGGAAACACAGGGGTGTTTGGAGCCGTTCTGCCGGCAGGGATGGCGACGGTGCCTGGTGGGAGAGGCGGGCTGCGGGGTAACATCAGCCAGCAAGTACCTTGTATCGGTGCACGGGACTTACTTTGATTTTAGGGGCTTTCATCTCACACGGATTCTGGCTGACCCCTGCTTCCAAAGGGGAGCATTTCTGAGGGAGAGAGATGAATGTTCCCTCAAAAGCAACACTAAAAGTCTCTT
>NW_010411681.1:6116-6359 GCF_000710305.1 Buceros rhinoceros silvestris | reverse complement strand
TCCCTCTCTTGTCTTGGTTGTTAGGGCTGGAAAACAGGGTTAGCGCTTGTGGAAACAGATGATGAAACACGGTGTAACAGGATGTTAAAATTCACGGTTCTGAGCAAGTTCTGTCCGTGGTTTCGTTGCTGCTTCTAAATAATTGTGGTTTCACCAGTTCAGGGCTGTCCAAGCGGGGTGACTCTGACAGCACCGTCCCTCACGCTCTCGGCAGCTCCCGCAGCTGCAGCCGACGGGGCCCTG
>NW_010411681.1:4010-6040 GCF_000710305.1 Buceros rhinoceros silvestris | reverse complement strand
GGGTGTCCAAGCGGGGTGACTCTGACAGCCCCGTCCCTCACGCTCTCGGCAGCTCACGCAGCTGCAGCCGACGGGGCTCTGCTGCTGCCCAGGCCAGCACTCGGTCCTGCCGACGAGCGGGGACGTGGCTGTCACTGCCCACCCCGGGCATCTTTCTGCACAAAGCTGCGGCAGGGTGCTGTGTGCGGGACTGCTCCTCACCCACTCACAGCGAGCTGGGGCCTCCTTTCAGCTTTATGGGGGCTGCCTTCAAATTACCAGTTACTTGTCTGTCACCAGGATTTTTTGTTGTTGGAATATTCGTTCTGTTGCTAGAAAAGCTGTCTAAGCCAAGGAAGCATGAAGTTGTTTGAGGTATTCCCCTTTATTTTCCTTTCCTTTTGTTTTCTTTTCCTTTTTCTGCCAGTGCATGTTCAGAAAATACAGCGGTCACTTCAAAATGCAATCCTTTTCTTCCGTGCCTGGAGACATTTGACAAGCTCTTTTAGGAAAGGAGGGAATACAGATGGGAAAACACTGAGATGGAGAAAGGAAGAGTGGTGTGGGATGAAGAAATAAGAATTAAGAAAAAGACAAATAAACCTACCTGAGTGCTCCTCCCTTCTTTCATTAGGTTCTTCCCCAGAGGGTGTCCCGGGCAGATTTACCCAGGTCACAAAGAGTTTCTGGTTGTCAGAGACGTCTAGACCTTCTCCATCCCCTTCTGCATCAGCCTGTCATCAGGCTGGAAGAGGAGAATCCACAAACGCAGGGCTTGACTGGGGGTGCACCACGTCTGTGCCAGGTCGTGGTGGGATTGTCTGTCCTGAGAGCATTCACACCAATGCCGCTGCGTAGCAGTGGCAGATCTGGGGGCTTCTGACTTTTTTTGCAGGACTGGTGGTGTTTTTTCCAGCCTCGTTTGTCACCGGTCTTTTCTTGCTCCTACCCAGCTCTTGGCTTGTCTAAGTAGATCTTTCTTGAAGCAAATATCCAGCTGGCTTGTAGGGGTCCCCTACCCAAGCTGCAGGAAACAAGGACTTCCTATGAGGTCAGGCTGCAGCAGGAAACGTGGTGAATTTCTCCTTCCCTCCTCTCCTGTGCCCCTTAGCTACCAGTTTAGCTCAGAGGCATCAGAAGTTTCGTTTAAGAAAGCCCATTTTTAGGGCAAGCCCGAGAGGGCAGGCTGCCAGTCCCAGAGACGAGGACTGTGAGCAGAAGCGCGGCAGCCGCAGAGCCGGGGGCTGCAGCACCTTGCTGGAGAACTGCCGCTTTGCAGGCGGGCGGTTCCAGAGGCAGTTACAACTCGCCTCGCTTGCTTTTAACTCGCATGATTTACCTCTGTAGTAGCAGAGGAGTGAGCTGCACAGAGTACTTGTACCCCTCTAGGAACGGTGTTTTGATAACTCTTCCTGTTACAATTTAATTTTCAACTCATTTAGGCAATTATATTGGCACAAAACATTTTTGTAGATCATCAAACGGCTTGGGTTGGAAGGGACCTCAATCATGCTCCAAGATCATGGTGTACGCTCTGCCTCACACCCACAGGAGTGGTTTATGTGACAGAGTTTGAGATCCACAGCTGGCTCCCGTGGAGGTCTCGGGAGAGCTCTACGAGAGCTCTACGAGCTCTACGAGCTTGGCAGAGTTCGGGGGGTGCTTAGGGCAGCTCCCTGGCCGCCCAGGGCAGCGCTAAACAGGAGGGCAGTACAGAGGGTCCGTCCTTCAGACTCTTGCAGCTGCGTATTCCTGCCCCTCGTGCTCACGCAGTGTCCTGGGTCCAACATGCTGGAACCGGATGCTCTTCTGTTGTCTGGCTTTCTTCTTCCTGGAATGCTGTGGTTTTCCCAAGCTTCCGGGAAGGAGGACACGCCTCTCCGGAATGAACTCATAAAAGGGGGTGTGTTGAGAGATTCGGGGACATCTTGTTTTCCCCTCTGCTCTATCTACTGTCCTCTCTATCTTGTCCGTGCTGCGGGTTTCTCAAACATGCCGCGCAGGACTCTTGAATCTCACGCCCCGGGACTGGAAACCTTTATCGAGGAGAG
>NW_010411681.1:2564-3712 GCF_000710305.1 Buceros rhinoceros silvestris | reverse complement strand
GCAGATGTGTGTGTGGGGGAGTCTGGGAAGAGCTCTCCTTGGCAGAGAAGAGTTCTCTGCAGCCACTCCGGAGGAAAGAGGGACTGTGTTGTATTTGCATGGAAGGTTTGCTTCAGGAGAAAGTTCTTATATCGAGAACTTTTCGTCAGGTGAACGGACTGGACTCTTCCTTCCCCCTCCCCCCCTACTGGTGTGGCGAACCATTGTGGGGGGAGAGTTTGTTTGTAAGCGGGGATTGTTCCGATCGGGAGATTTTATACGTAACTGTACACTTTTATCTATTCTCCCTTTATCTCTTTCTCTCCCTTTTCCAGTCCGGTTTAACTTCAAAAATGATTTTATTTCGGGGGCGTTTTACTATTAAACTTTTCTGTTTCTATCCTTTTCACATGTAGTCTGTGTGTTATCATTTCCTTTGCCCGACTAAAGCCTTAGTGAGCTCGTTAACATGCTGATAAGCCGTTAACAAGCATCAAAAGTTTTTTTGTGTGTGGTTTGGCTGGTTTTGCTTTTCCAGCCCACACACTATTTTGTCGCATCCCTTTTGGTGGGAAACAGCCCCCGTTTTTCAACCTGCGACACGTGGGTACAGGGGGAGCTGGCTGATCGTGCTGAGCTGTCAGAAAGCCACACACCTCCAGAACGTGATTGTTCACCGGGTCAGTGAGCTGAACCGGCTGACTTTAGCACGGAGCAGTGGCTGGAGTCTCAACAAGGGAGGGTGCAGCAAAGTTCAGCTGAGTTCGGTGGGAGGAGGTTAGAAGGGCTCCTTGAGATACGCGATGCCGCATCCTCAGTGTGTTTGAAAATTCAACCTTTCAGTGATTAACTAAACGCAAATGTGTCCTTTGGGTTCCGTTTGTTTGCTGTGTTGGCACTCGGAATTCTTCTCTTATGAAACAAATGTGTCACGGCCAACGGTATTAATCGGTAACGCGGGCAAAACTCCCGTGTCTCCAAAGTCTGGAGCTGAGTTTTGAGATACGTAGCTGGAATGATTCAAAGCACTGTAATGGATAAATAATAGTATTTACATTGTCTTTATCTTTCCTTCCTTCCTCCCTTCCTTCCTTCCTTCCTTCCTTTCTCCCTTCCTTCCTTCCTCCCTTCCTTCCTTCCTTCCTTCCTCCCTCTCTTCCTTTCTTCCT
>NW_010411681.1:0-2294 GCF_000710305.1 Buceros rhinoceros silvestris | reverse complement strand
TTCCTTCCTTCCTTCCTTCCTTCCTTCCTTCCTTCCTTCCTTCCTTCCTCCCTTCCTTCCTTCCTTCCTTCCTCTTCCTGTCTTTTTTTTCTTTTCCATCCTGTCCTGCTTCTTTTATTCCTTTTCCCTTTTTTTCTTTCTGCAATAGCATTTTGTGTCTAAGCTGGTACACGACTGTACCCCTCTTGCAAATTGCCTGATAATAGTCCTGAACGTACAGAAGAGGCTGCAAATTTCTGTTACGTGCACATCAGTCGTGTTTTCTAGGACAACTTCGGGTGAAGTTGTCATTCTCTTACAATTAATAAGATCCTCGCCTGTAGGACTTCAGGCTCCTCTCCAGATTAATGTAGTTGCTCCCCCGCATAGCGCTGCCTCTGCGGTGGAGGTAGCTGCCCTTAGAATCTGTACTGAAACAACTGCACCGAGGTCTGACAGCTGCTGCATCAGGAAGATCAAAACCCACAGAGGAGGAAGACAGATTCCGTGATTATTAATCCACAGCCAACAGAAACAGAGACAGAAATCCAGGACTTCAAACTGCTCCCATTTACAGTGATCCTCCTCTAATGTCGGTGAGAAGTGAGATGGACACCGAAGACGACGTCTTTCCTGCAGCATTTGCATTTCAATTTATTCATCCTCGTACCATACAGGAGCCCCTCAACACGTAATAAAGCATCTCTGAACTCCTTCCTGTCCAGTTGCTCGATTTTGGTTAAGTGAAATATTGCTGCTCTTAGTTACTACATCTCCTCATCCACAAATATAAAGGCTGTGTCAAAAACCTTGTTCACATCTAGTTTATGCTACTTATAATACTTGCAAAGTGTTAAATTACACTTAGATTATCCACTTCTGAGAATAAACAAACATTTACCATAATCCTCTGTCAATATATTTCACCTCATGCAGTTGTTCTTATGGGATTTTAATGTAAATACAGAGAAAATTTGTTACTTTTCTATTTTTAACAGCAAGTGAACTGGGTTTCATCTCCTCAGTTCAGCAATTATGGTGCAATGAAACATACCTGGACAAATAACTCCGAGTAAATTGGATAATAACGTGCTCCAAACTTTTCACTCCTGGAGGTTTTGATTCATGTCCTAACATAAAGTGATATGGATTTGGAGACACCCTTGAAGTTCCTACAGAAGTTTGTTTCCCTAGCAAAACTTACTTGATTCTGCGTAGTTTAGTTGTGTCTGCTCGGTTTGTGCGTGAAGAAAGGGCTGTGACTGGAATATCAGGAATCTCGTAGGTCAGGATTAAAGGGCAATCGTCAGGGTTACCAGAGGCAGCACATATTGCCTGTCCATACTGTGCAGAGCTCTCTAGGAACTCAGCATAATCAGGTCTGACACCTCCACAGTTCTTAATAACGCTTAGCGCCTAAATCGCAGCAGTGTTTCATCTGGTCAGAGCCCAGCGCAAAGGTTAGAGCACAGTAAGTGCCTTTGAAGACCTGGAGTGGCGATGCCGTTAAATGGAGAAGAGAGTTTACAGCAAACAGCTTGTAATCCTCAGTCCGTAAATGTGAACGTGTCGAGCATAGGTCCTATAAAACTCACTTTATTTAAAAAATAAGTTCTGCTTACTGCATGAACTATACATATTTATTTGGTTTTAAAATGTATAGTTCTAAAATGTTTCTTCCGACAAACTAATATCATAACAACGGCTTTAATATCACCCCAACAGCTAAAATACAGCTGAGCTCCTGCATAGTATAGTGTGTGGTGACATTGCTGACACCCTTATAAGGAATAAAACCACCTTGGTGTGTTTCCTACCACACTCATACGAGAACTGCTGAAGGTATTCAAGGTTTTAAACCAATAAAAATAATCGGCACTCGCACCAAGTGAAATTACATTGTACTATTTTTTTCGTGTGATAGGAAACAAACCTTACAAATGGACAGAAAACATCGGGAGCAGTTACTTTCTCCCAACTCCAGTGCACAGGACTTTTTCAGTCAAGCCAATCAATCTGAATCACTGATGTTTGAAAAATTTGCTTTAGGGAGGGCAAAGAGAGTGAAAAAAAGCTCTGCAACATAGCAATGACAAAAATTCTAGAAGAAAAAAGGGTTCAAAAGGAAAAGAACGGTTTCCCAAACCCTTTCTTCAAGCACACAAACCTAAGCGAGTAGGTGCAAAGATAAACATTTCCAAGGAGGAAACAGGAGGGGATTCTGCCTGCTGTGGGGCTGGTGATTTAGATGTTGGAGCCGCGGAAAGCTTCCAGGGAACAGAGAGTCATTGTGCCTGGAATGCAAAGGCATGCCC
>NW_010411680.1:1403-1624 GCF_000710305.1 Buceros rhinoceros silvestris | reverse complement strand
TAACAGCTCCCGGGCAGTGCGGTGGAACCCCTAGCCTGTAGCTGCTCTGCTAGTAACGCTTACTCTGCACACCAGTGTCTCGTGTGGCAGACTGGTAAGGTTTTGTCACAAACAGAACCTGCTTTGTCTGCCTGTCGTTAGCGCTTTATAGCGGTGGGCACATGCCAGCAGAGAGAGACTGCAGGAATAATTTATGTGGGAGCACACCTCCTCCGGACGGA
>NW_010411680.1:0-675 GCF_000710305.1 Buceros rhinoceros silvestris | reverse complement strand
CTGCTGAAAGCTACGAACCACTTCAATGGCCTCGCAGACTTGCAGAGCAGCTTAACCAGGATACAGAAGGGAGCTTGGAGCACCCCCGTGTCTATGATTTGCACAGAGGCTGGGCTGCAGAGCCCTGGTCAGCAGCTGTGGCGTACCGTGCCTGCACGCCCGCGGCCTCCAGACAGCGCGGCTGGGCCACACGGCCCTGCATCCAGCACCGGATCGATGGCAGCTCTCGGCTGCGGATGGGCTCAGCTATGCGATGGCTGCCTAAGGCACGGAGACCCAAAATGAGATACTAAACTCTGCTACTCAGCTTTTGCCCAACTCCGCAAGTTAGAAAAATTTCTCTTACTGGTTTGCCAAAGCACTCTCATATGGTGTTCCTGCTCAACACCGAACTCGGGCTGCTGCTTTTTTTATCTGCTTCGTCCTATGTCGTTAAAAACTCTGCGGAATTAAGCATCCCCCAAATAAGTGAGCAGACACTGCTATGGCTTCATCTCATCTTACCGGGGGGATACAGTTCTGCCACTGCTCGGGCTGAGGAACAAATGCCCTCTTGTCTCCACACAGGCTTTTCCTCTTTTTTTTTTGGCTTTGCAGCAGGAGGTTTTGGTGGGATTACAGATGAACTGAGACAGGGTGAACAACGCTGAAACCAAGTACCAGCAGTGCGGGGCT
>NW_010411679.1:0-3711 GCF_000710305.1 Buceros rhinoceros silvestris | reverse complement strand
TATATAAAATATAATTTTAAGCAATCGTGCAACACTCTTAAAAAGGGTTCATTTCACATTTGCTAAATTCTAGTGGTCCTGGAATGCATAACGCATTCTATTAAAAAATACTCCTTTAAATATCAACAATTAGTGTTCAAATCACCAACTAATACAATATTCTTTAGCTGTCAGGGGGTTTAAATAAACCTATCTTTGATCCACGTTCCACTGAATTACACATCATGGAGGTATGCAGTCACAACATTAGTGGGTTAAATGTCAAAATGGCATTACAGTACAAAATAGTTAAAAAAAAATCAGCTAGTCATATGTTTCTCCATCTGTGGAATTATTATGGCTCACAAGCAATCCACTGAATTACTGTAATCCTTTGCAACCAAAGACATTATCTGAATCCCACCTTAATCCTGACTGGTTCATTTACTCCAAATTTTTCAGGTGTGGGTTAAAAATTCACTGCAAGGTGCCCACTGTCCTATGACATCCTGTTGCAAACTGGAAAATACATAGTACTTTATTTAAACATTCCTTAATTGCTACATTTTCCTAGACCACATTAATATATATATTGTGTGTGTATATATAGATATACACCTCTAACATGTACATATATACACACACAAACATATATACACACATACACACACATACCTAGGACAATAGCACACTGACGTAACATTAACTCTATACAGGCATTTGCCAAGAAAAAAAATAGGGCATTTCCTCCACCACTTATTCACAAGCTTATGGGGGTTTTTTGTTTTTAATCCTTATGTCCCTGATAAAACAAAATGCATGGTTAAACCACAAAACTATAGTTTTTTCTCACTTCAGATTTTATGAAGGCATCAGGCACTTTTGATTACTGTTGGTGTGTACAAATATAGCAACATCTTTCTTTTTTTAATATATATATATATATACTCTACTGTATCTTCTTTGCTCGGATAACTTATTTGTGAAATCTTTGGTCCTTGAGTATATTCTGCCTGCCACAGCTGGTTTTTCTGCATTCTCACATTTTTAAAATGTGAGGCACACACACAGCCGGAAATAATGGACTTTGTCATCGTACGTGTTTCTGTTTTTATAACTGTACCAATCCACTACTGTTCATTTGGAGCAAGCTGTTTCTGGTAAAGCGTTCTAGTCAAGCAAGCTATACATTCTGCATGGTCAATCCATAGACGGCACTTGCTGCAAGCCCCAAATGCAGTAATTCCAATATACATTTTTATTCAGTTTATCTCTGCTTTATGCCTCTAGCTTTTAATTCCTGTATATAGAATTGTTTTTTGTGAATTTTTTTTTCGTTTTTTTTGTTTGTTTTGTTTCTTTCATATTCTCCCTTTTGCAGATACCATTCTAGAGTAAGAATAAAAATAAAAGAAAATAAGGCTTTCCCACCTTCTCTATGCCAAAGCTATGGGAGCAGATATTGCCAACCCATATTGTCATCAAGCATTCCTCCCTCACTTACTTCAGGGGAAGCTGGTTGCTTTTAATGACAGGCCTCTTGTGCTCTGGGGTAGGATCCAATTATTTTGGGGTTCTTTCTCGATCGTGCTCCCGTTATTTATCAGAAGATCCACAAGCTTTTCCCAAGCTTGCAAACTAGAGCAGATCATCATTGCACAAAACACCCCATTGCAAAGGGACGTATCGCCCCTTCGTACGTCTCAGAAAACGTTTTCCCTGCCAGATCTACTAATCTTGGTTCCTAATTACAGGGCAGCCAAGTAGAGTACGTGTGTTGCTGGCAAGGGAACACCGTCTGAACCTGGGCAATATAGTAATTGCTGAAGTTGGCATCTGCTACGTATGGAGCTGGCTGGTAATAGCAGGTGACATTGGCCACATTGGGGATGATATTTTGCTCGGCTAGGACCCGGATAGCCAGCATGGTGATCAGATTCAGAGTCTGTCTCCTCTCATGTCCCATCAGGCACACTGTGCTCTCATTCACCACACCGTGAAGGGTCATGAGATAGTCATACTTGCGGTCCTCTAATCCCACAAAGTGGTTCTGCAAGTAGGACTCCAGCTTTCTCTGCTGTTCTCCAATGTCTGAGAAGTCAATGAAAAACCTTGAACACATGTATCTCTGCAGGGACTTAATCTCAGATTCAGAGGCAGCCCTAAAGCCCCTTACCAAAAGGTTGCAGTACTTCAGAAGACCACCTCCTCTGATTTCTTCTGGGTTTCTGGTGGCAATTATCTTGTTGCAGAGGTGATCAAAGGCTTCCTGGAAATCCCCATAGACACTCTCACCAATGATAGTCGGGTGAAAAGTTTCAGTCATCGGATTCTCTGAGCACTCATAAAAAAGCAGCAGGGAGTCCAGCTTGATTTGAAAGGAATCGACACTGAATTCAAACTGCCGCCTCAGAGAGTCCACAAATTTCAGCTCCACATTTTTGCCACTGTTGTTGGATAGGGAGATGAGACTCCATCGGTCTGAATCATTGCATACTTTTACCATTTTCTGCACATAAGCCTCCTATAATTGGAAAGACAAAATGAGCAAATGAAGATACAGATGCAGGAAATTTCCCCTTCAATGTATTTGTTTGCATCGCCCCCCACATCCACCCTGTCCTTATGTTTCATAAAGGATTTTGTGGAACAACGCAGACACAAACCAGAAAAGAAATGCTTAATGCGAGAGCTCGGAGAGCTGTCATTGCAAGGGGATGATAGAGGAGGGCATTCTGCTGGGACTGTGTCATGCAAGGAAAGCAGATGGCAACACTGCTTCTTTCAATCACTCTCAAATACATCTACAGATGAAGACCATGGCACATGAGCCAAAAATCCACGCACCCACGCACAAGGGTCACCGCTGCAATCAGGTAAGAAATATTCTTTATCGGTCTCCACTTCTCTCTCACCTCCCTACAAAAAACTTATCAAGTGTTCATTCCCCTCAATCCTGCTCTTTCAGTGCAGTTCCACAAATCTGACCCATATTCAAAAAAATCCCTCTAAAAAATCTTAAAGGCATTTGGCATTCGGCCTAATTAATTCAAGCGAACTGTCTCCAAGAGGAAGAAATACACTTCTCCACTGGGGCATTCAGCACACGAGAAAGAGTGCCTTGCAGACGGCGTTTCCTCCTTGCAGATATTAAAGCCATCTAAGCTCCCCCCAGCCACTCCGGGAACCGGGTCGGGCAAACCCAGCTGCTGCCGCAGAGCCGAGCTGGGAGATCTGCAGAGCCCTGCACACACACGCCCCAGGTACGAGCCAGCGCTGCCAGCAGATGACACGAGAGAGAGGGGGGAAAGGCTAACGAATCCTGAGGAGCCCCGGCCAGGACGCTTTACTGCAAACTCTTCCTCGGTTTTAAGCGTGGGGTGGAAAAATCGTTCACGGTTCCTGTGGGACTGGGAGGAAGCTGCGCCCCTCAGTGCACCCCCCATCCCCTGAGGGCGGGGGTGTCCCGGTCCCCGCAGGCAGGCGCTTACACCTGCCCGCTTCCGGGCGCCTGGGCACAGGGAAGGTTTACCTTGAGAGTGAGTGGCGTGATCTTCTCCTTGTTCACCCCCTCGGGTAAGAAATCCAAGAGGCAGTCCAAGACCACGTCCTTCACAGTCTGAAACTCAGCTTCCCCTTTGATGTCGGCGCAGAAGATGAGGTCCAAGTCCTTGTAGCCCAGGCCGCTGTCCTGGTGACGGACGTGGCTGGCGGCCGCGCCAATTCGGCTGA
>NW_010411678.1:0-2138 GCF_000710305.1 Buceros rhinoceros silvestris | reverse complement strand
GTGCTGTGGGTGACCCTGGCCGGGCTGCTCAGCCCCCCTGCCAGGATTAACTTCTCCCGGGGGGCCCGGGCCCCTGGTTCCCTCCTTTCCCCTCCAGCTGCCAGAACCTTGCCCGGCTCCTTGCAGGGCAAGTCCCACGCAGGAGAGCTGCCCCAGCTGAGGACGGACAGACAGAGAGACACGTTAGACAGACGCTGGGTGCTCCCCATGCCTCGCTGCTCCTGTCACACCGGCCCAGCCTGTGCCTCGCTGCTGCCCTGGCTGCGGGGCTGGCGGTGGTCATGGCTGATGGGAGTTCAATGCCTGGGCAGTGCTTTAAGTTGAGCTCCTCTCCGTAGCACCTCCAGGTGTCCCCCCTTCCTTCCTCGTGGCCGGGTTGTGTTGACCCTTCCCAGTGAGCAGCTGGGGTGGTGGGGCAGGACGCGGGGAC
This sequence comes from Buceros rhinoceros silvestris, assembly GCF_000710305.1. Classification (NCBI taxonomy): domain Eukaryota; kingdom Metazoa; phylum Chordata; class Aves; order Bucerotiformes; family Bucerotidae; genus Buceros; species Buceros rhinoceros. The sequence continues at coordinate 1,708 of NW_010411678.1, read as the reverse complement.
AGGAGGGGACGTGGGCACCTGTCGCCTCTTACGTAGAGTCCAGGCCCCTTGGGTGAAACCTGCACTTTCTAACGCAATCAAAAAGGGAAAAACGGAGAAAACAACATCAAGGGGGGTTTTTTTGTGTGTAATCCTTGTTTTAAACATGAGCTTTTTATTTGCCTCCGGGGGCTCGGCTCCCTCTGTCACTGTCTTGGGCTCCTCTGTCAACTTTGCTGTGTTTGCGGCAAGCCAGCGGGTAGAGACCGGGCCCTCCCTGGCACCGCCTCCCTCCCGCACTCCCCCTACCCAGTTAATAAACGGAAATGTTTCTCGACGGTCTAGTTCAGGTCCTGCAAACCCCGAGTTCTAACTGCAGGGCTCGCCTTTGTGTCATGCGATGGAGCGCAAGGCCCGGCCCAGGAGGAGCGAGCTTAAACCCCCCCACCCCCAATAACAATAATCATGTTGGAGGAATTTGCAGTAACTTAATTTCTGCCTAAACTCTCCTGCTAGCTTGAAACTAACTGCTGGTGAGACCTTGGCGGGCAAGACCCCCCCTCCCCAGCTCTGGGTGTGGAGTAAAGCCTAAGGCCAGCCTAGAAAAGCAGTTCGCCGGGTGCCCGGCCCTGGAGGAAGACTCAGCGCTACCTTTTTGTCATGGCAAAACAAATGTAACTTGATTAAATTGGTCATGATCAGCTGAAAACCTGAGGGTGACTCCACCCTGCCGCTGTGTTAACCGCGTCCTAGCCCGGGAGCTGCCCTTGGCAGGGGTCAAAGCTTCGTCCTCTCGCACTCGGATGGTGGAAAAACAGCATCAACGTAAGGTCTAGGATTAATTCCCATGCCTACAAGTTTTTACTTAATCTTTTAATATTTTTGCTACTCCACTCTGGCTTTTTATTTAAAACACATTCTTTTGTACCACTTACTGTATCGGATTGTATAAAGATCACTGTCCCAGTCTTGGTCGTACCAAGAGCAAATAAAAGCTTTTATAAACTTGCACTGGTCACTTCCTCGGCCCCGTTAACTGCCCGCTCACCAAACCTCGGCCAGGAGGAGAGGGTCAAGCACCGGCCCCTCGGAGGAGGTGGGGCGAGACCTCCCTGAGCCTTCGGGCCAGATTAGAGCTCATAGACCTGGCTGCTAGGACATACTGGTGACACCTGGGCAGCTTAAGCGCCCCAGGAACCCCTGGTTCCTGGAGAGGACCTTGGCAGATGCTGTTTCAGCCCTTCCCTCTGTGCTCCCCAGGTCCCAGCGAGGATTCCCAGCAATCCCAGAGCCACCGTGCCAGCAGCAAGCTCTTTGTGGCCCTGCGATGTCCTTCACCCAGCAGCATCCTTTTGCCCGTGCCTGACCCCTTGCTTTGGGGAGGGGGTGCCCCTGAGGTCTCCCACCGCCTTTGAGCACTCCTGGGGCAGGGATGTCACCCCCCTGTGACAGCTTGGCAAGGTGCCTGTCCCTGTGGCAGGGGGTGGCAGAGGACACGCTTCTCCTTCCCTCCCAGGAGGGTGTTTCTGTGCTGCTGTCACTGATGAAGCTGCTGCGAGGCTGGGAGTGTTGTGGCGGCAGCCCAGGTCCCCCTCACAGGGGGACGGGGCGCTGGGGAGCAGCTCGGTGAGCCTGAATCCCCATCCCTGGGGAGGAAAGTTTCACCCCCAGCCAGGTCACCTCAGACGGGGCTCAGGGGCTCCCAGCATGGCCCCCATTGCCATGGCGG
>NW_010411677.1:0-13518 GCF_000710305.1 Buceros rhinoceros silvestris | reverse complement strand
GGGAGCCGCAGCTGCCGGGTGACTGCTGCTAACGTGAAGCAGGCACAGAATGTGCCTGTTCCCCTGAAAAACACCATCCTTAGTCATCAGTTCTGTGCTTTCAGAGTTTTCAAGTAGATTAATAGGCGTTTTTATTTTTAAGCCTTTTGAGTAAATTGGCATTTTATCCTTTCAGAAACAAACCTTGAGATGCCTTCTAAAAACAACGCATTGGCCCATTAAAACATCATGTGATGTTTGAATCGTGGATAACTACCAGTGGTTTGAAGAACGCACGCAGCCTGTAAATCCAGTGACAGGATGGTTCAAAGCTGCGTGGGCCAAAGTTCAGACTTGTCATTAGGAAGCGTTTCTTTACCAAGAGGGTGGTCCAGCACTGGAACAGGCTTCCTAGAGAGGTGGTCAGTGCCCCCTGCCTGGAGATGTATAAAAGGTATTTGGGCAATGCCTGTCATAACAGGCTTTAACTTTTGATCAGCCCCGAAGTGGTCAGGCATTGGACTAGATGATTGTTGTAGCTCCTTTCTAACTGCAACTATTCTGTTCTAGTCTATATCTGCCAGTAGTTGAAGTCTTTGTGCATGAAAACCCATCGGTTTTCCCAGTTTGATCCTGCTCACGCTGTTTTAGGTGAGAATTGTCACTGGATGCTTGAAGCCTATTGTTTATATTATTGTGCCTGTGAGTTTTGTTTATGAAGCCACTTCCAGAAGTGCAGGTAAAGAATATACAATAAGAATAAGCTAAGTTCTAGGTCTGTAATCTATATTTTCAAAGAGTTTTAGCATTCAAAACTAAATAATGCAGAGATACACTGTATGATACTTTGAGGTGAACTTCCTGCAACATCATGATAACCGGTCAGAATTGTATTTATTGTGATGCAGAACAGTTGTATATATACCCACATTTACCACCCATTCTCGTTATTTTGCAAGGTTTTTTCTTCCTCAGGCAAATTATATTAGCAGCAAATTTTAAAAAATGAATCAAGGTCATGACAAAATTGAGAAGATCATCTTGTAAAAGAGAGCTTTTGGGGTGTTGGACCTAGGCTTATAAAGAATGGAAGAATACAAAGTGTTGAAAGTACTAGGAGAGGGATCCTTTGGCAGAGCACTCCTAGTTCATCATAGAATCAGTGACCAGAAGTACACAATGAAGGAAATAAGACTTCCTATGGTAAGCATGACATGTACATCACCCACCACTTAAATAAAAATTTAAAAAAATCATAATTCTGGATGTATTTTTGAAACGCTGGACACTTTTGCTGAGAGTTTTGTGTATTAGATATCAGCAATACCTAATGAGGAAATGAGCCTCGTGTTATTGCTGGTGATGGTATTCAGGTTACTTTCTCTGCATTTAGCTAACCAAAAAATCACAATATGGGAGGCACTGGTCTTACCAAGGCTGAAGATCAGATAGTACCTGTGCACTTGGCTTTATACTGGGTTCGTGTAGTGTAGACTGTGAGCTGTTCCACAGTCATTGTGTGCTGCTTTGTTACATAGTTCGGTGTTGTTAAAATAGTAAAAAGTCATTAACTGAAGTAGGAAAATAGCCTCTCAAATTAAAAAAACCCAAAACCAACCACTCAAAAAGCAAAGAAGTCTTCAACTAGCAATAAATGGTAGATTAAAAAATGATGGGCTCTTGAGGTTTCTAAGTGACTTTTTAAAATAACTGAAGAACAAGTCTTAAAAATATTTTCCTTTTGGAAAGTGCGTATATGAATAACTATTAGTGTGACATTTATATAAGTGTACTTACATTTTCAGTCTTCATCTGATGTAGAGAACTCTAGGAAGGAAGCAGTTCTTTTGGCTAAAATGAAACACCCAAACATCGTTGCCTATAAAGAATCGTTTGAAGGTAAATATAAAAACTTAGAATGTCTTTGTTTTGTTTACAATTGCATACTCCAGGGGGAACAAGATTATTTTTTTGTTTTTGTTTATAGTACAAGTTATAAACAAAATAGGTGTTTATTATGATACATAATACATAGAATGTAGGTGAAGCTTTATTGTAATGATAATATACTTAGCCTGCTAATGAAATTACTAATTACTCCTAAATTACCTAAAATTTAGCTGACGGACATCTGTATATAGTGATGGAATATTGTGATGATGGAGATCTAATGCAAAAGATTAAACACCAAAGAGGAAAGTTGTTCCCTGAAGATACGGTAAGAAAAGACATTGTTTTGAACAAAGGACCTAGAAATTCTTTTTCTTGGAAACTGAAGCACCCTACACCACATAAACCAAATTATAGATATGCCAACACCTTAAAATACATTAAATGAAACAGTCGCTTATAGATAGACTAGAAGCATTATTTCTTTCATAATTTTCATTAGACCAAGATGACAATTGGACTGAAAGTAGTAAGAAAGAAATTGCTGTCTGCATCTGAGAAATGTGGAGGCTGAAAAATACAGTCAGGTTTGCGTGCATAAATTTATGCAATTAAGTAAAAATTTAACACAAATTTAAGCCTTCAGAACTTAAAGCATAATAAGAGGTACTTACTACAAAGGAAGTTGGATAAATCTGGTTGGATAAATGAAGCTAGCCAGGAAACTCACTGCCTGCCTATTATGTAGCAGTTAATTGTTCAAGTCATTCTGCAAATTAACTTTTGTCACAGGGCTATGAAATTACTTAGGAGGAGGTCCAAAGTGACATGGTAATGATTGCAAAATGACTTCCTGCGCAGTTAGAAGTTTGATCTTGGTTAAAATTAAAAGACCAGAAGCCTTACCTAATCTAATATTAAGATTGGCCAGCTATCTTGCAAGAACTTTATTTTGTACTTTTAAAAAGAACACATTTCCTTTTAGAAACAGTTATCTCAGTGTGGGTTTTTTTTGGTTGTTTTTTTTAATTTGCTATGAAATTGTAATTGGCATGCTTTAAAATGCCGTGTAGTGACTCCCTAGCTTAATTAGTGTTATGTATTATTATGGTTTTGTAGGTACAGGTAGCAAATATTCCTTCTGCTGTGTTAAAATATGCTTTAAGAATTTTCAGTCTTCCATACTGACTGGAGGCCATTGTGCTCGAATTACTTTTAACTCAGATATTCTGAATGTGGGTTGTGGGCTTTTTTTTTTTTTCTTAATGTTTTTTTTGTCTGTTAGTAAAGTATTCATTATATACAGCACTGAGCTGTTATGACTCTTAGTTACTCTTTTCAGATCCTTCACTGGTTTGTGCAGATGTGCCTGGGTGTGAAGCACGTTCACGATAAACGAGTGTTGCACAGGGATATCAAATCCAAGGTGAACAGAGCAAGTTCTGTTGCCATTAATAAACTCTCTTCTGCATGCAAAAGTTCAACTCACCCTTTCATAATTTCCTGCTACTGCTACATGCTTAGTTTTTCATTTAGGCTTAAGAATATTAAGGAAATGAAATTGTTGAGTGTGTGAGATGATGTAATTTTGTGGGTGTAAACATCATCTAAGTGTAGCTATACCCTTCATATCCACACTGCTGATAGCGCCCATTGCTTGTGACAGACTGCGTGTAATTTAAAACAGTAACATAACTATGAAGCATGTATGGAGTGCACCATTTGTAAATATGTTTCCTCTCAATTTTTTCTTTTTTACTTTTTCCTAGCAGGATGATAGAAATTCAGAAGTGTAGCCCTAATAGTTTTGAGTACAGCAGAGAGAGTAAAGCGTTTCTAACCTCTGATTCTTCCTCTGCTACTGATGCTAGGGCTTTAGGCCCTGTAACCTTTCTATCTTCCTTGAAACACAACATAGTTCTTAACTTTTTTTTGGTAGAAATATTAGAAGTGAGTAAAAGGAAATATACAGATAAAAAATCAGAAGTGATTGTCACTGTTTTCTATATGTACAAACCACAGAAATGTTTCCTAGAAGAAATGTAAGTTTCTAAATTTGTCCTTCTCTTGAAATGCAGAACATCTTCCTCACTCAAACTGGAAAAGTCAAATTGGGAGATTTTGGATCTGCTTGCCTTCTTGCACAGTATGTAGATATCTCCACTGATCTCAGTGGTGTACAGTTTTATTTTACCATTGATAAATAGTACACATCTCTTAGATAATTAATTTTCATCTGATGTTTCTTCTTCATTGTTTCAATAGTCCAGCATCATATGCTTGCACATACGTGGGAACTCCTTATTATGTACCTCCAGAAATTTGGGAAAGCATGCCGTACAACAACAAGAGGTATTCGTGTTCTCAGTGGTCACAAATAATGCCTGACTGATGTACATCTTTTTATTGTCTCAGTCTGTCTTTGCGGCTTATCCACATGTAGTTTGGAGAAGTCACTGAGCTGAGGAATATTTAGAAAAAGGTAATTACAGGGGTTTTTAAGATGGAAAGGCCTAAATTCCTCTTTACTTAGGTAACTGAGTATACAGTGTTATAGTCTTAAAAGTTTGAAAACTGATGTGTGTTTGGGAGAGTAAATGCATACCTACAAACATGCATATGTATGTATGCACTTACATATGTATGTGTTTGTTTCTTTTGGTTGGTTTTATTTTTTTGGATGCTCAAATTTTTTAAGCTCTTCTTGCTAGTCCTGATAATGAAGGGTTAAAGGCTACAGAACTGATGACTTAAACATACAAAGCCCGATTATTCTGGTCCTTATGCAAGAACTTCTGAGAGCATGTTGCTAGTATGGTGTTCACAGCTTCCTCCTAGACTCCAAAGTACTCAGTCACTTTATATCCCCTCCCCTAGATCTGTTCTGTGACCCTAGTAGTACCTGAACCCAGTGACTCGTTTTCCTCAGGAGGGAAAAAACCTTCTAGTGCTTAATTCTTTTCTGCTCTACTTCCAAGAAAGGCATCAGCTGCTTCTTGTGCAGGTGACAGTACTAACTGTGGGTGGAAGATGATGGTTTTTTTCTCAGTAGGAGAGCTCTTATTGGCAACACGAGAATTCCAGCTCTTAGAATTAGGATCGTGTGTCTGCCATCTGATGTTAAGGGCCATGGAATACAAAGGCTTTGATGTGTAGATGATAAATATTGTTGCAGCAAATTGCTTAGGACGTATCCTAGGAATAAAAAGCCAACTACAACTGTATCACAGTCATCCCATTTTACATCAGGATGGAATTAAATAAGCAAGATCATTTCCACTGGAGAGGTTAAACACAGTTGTATTGTCTTTATGGTTACTTACATTTATTTTTAGTTTATTCAGTTCTATTGTGTACACACAATGAATTTCACTTTTTCTAGACAGAATACTGGATTTCAATTTTTGACTCAAAATTTCTCATCTCTATACCTACAGTGATATATGGTCTCTGGGATGTATTCTATATGAGCTGTGCACTCTTAGACATCCGGTAAGTATCGCTTTTTTGCTATGAGAAAAGTTTTGGAATTCCTTAAAATGTAATTAGCAGTTAGCTGTAGTTTGGTGGATTCACAGCAAATTAATTATTTGACTACACATGTTTGTTGCTGCTTCTGAAAGAGGGAAATATTGCTTCACCCTTCCCACCCCTCCTCCACTACACACCTTCTCTTTTTTTCAGCAGCTCTTGGACCTATTGGACTCTTCTGTGAAACACTTAATTTTCTAAATTGTTAGAAAAAATTATTTTTTTTTCTTTCTTGGTTCATTTTCCTAAATATCAGCGAGCTGATCTGGGGCTTACTAAGGAGTCCAGCAGGTGCCAGCCTGGTTCCAGACATTTGCAGGGATGTTGCAACGAGCATTGCATTTTATAAGATCAGGATGATCACTCCAGATGGAGGCAGAGACACTCAAAATCTTTGCTAAACAGCATATATTCTATGCAAGTATAGCAAAATATAGAAAACGATAAGCAGTTTTGTACCTGGCATCAGTGATACACCTGTTTGCTTATTCTTCAAATTGAAGTCCAAGCATTATCCTCTCTTACTTCTGGGACACTGTCTTTTACAGTGTCAATGCTATGCTGCTTGTGTGTTAACTTCCTCTGGCTTCTATATACAGAGGTGTGGCTAACATGAGAGCCCTTATCAGGATCTGTTTGTTTTGCAAGCAATTTAGATCATCCTAAGTTAAGGTCATTTTGTCTTAGTTTTTTTATAAGCAGCAGTTTTGTTTCATTGAGCTAATACTATACCTTGAAATCCTATGTATCAGCAAAAGATTCTTTACACCTGCAATGGGTAGCAGTTCAAGAGTTTAAAAGTTCATACTGTACATGACTGAGCAATAAAGAAGTCTGTGCATAGGGCATCTGTGAGCCTAAGCAGGTCTGTGGCAACTCTTTGCAATGTCACAGCTCTTCAGTCAGAGCTCAGAGCTGGGACACCGAGGAGTGGAGTATCCTTCCCTTTTTAGCAACACTGAAATGTTTGTATCTGGTTTTATGTGATGGTCACATATGTTCCTGCATAATCTATCAGAGGTGATATAAAAGGATACTGTGTGCCTTGGATGCTTGGCACTCTGCAACCAAGCCAGCGGGCTGTACCATAAAAGAACTTTCTGGATGGAGATGGAAGTTCTCAGCCATTTTTGCTCAGGCTGTTGTCATCCATGGTTGTAGCTGTCCCTGCTGATATTGCAGTCACCCGATTATTTGCACTTGGAAGTAGTAATTACCGACTGGTTAAGAGTCAGTTGAGGAAAGTAACAACTTCAGAAATTTCATGCAGATTTGCAAGAGGGTATTTGTGCCTTGATAGACTACTTTTGATTATTTCTGTTTTTAAATCGAAGTCTGCATCTTTCGTAGCTTGCAGTTGCACTCTTGCAGTTTGATTCTGATCTCAAGCATATGAAAGACACTAAGATGATCCAAATTTTCTCAATGCTGTATTCCTACAGAAGTAAAATTTGAACAAGCCTTAATTTATAGGAGTAACTCTCACCTGGTTTCCAGTTGCACAGGTTATTGTTTACAGTGTCCATTATGATGTGGTTTTAGTCAAGCTTTTTATGCAAACTGTGACGTTTTCATTCTCAGTAAAATGTATTCTGTCACTGTTAACATAAATAAATGCCTATGTAATAGCCCTACAAAATGTAAATGAAAGTTCACTCAGGGTCTTTATTCCACACCTCTGAATTAGAGCTCTGAAACTGTCAAAACTGGGAGCCAATCAGTATGGTAATAGAGAGCCTACATAAATACATGCCATGCATTTTTGTATAATAAATGTTAAAGTTGCTTTTAAATTATGTCATCTTCTTCTTACCTTACACTTAAACTCCGTTCTCTAATGTTCATTTATTTTTAATGCAGTTTCAAGCCAATAGCTGGAAACATCTTATCCTTAAGATATGCAAAGGGTCCTACAATCCACTACCATCTCACTATTCCTATGAACTTCATTACTTAATAAAACAGATGTTTAAAAGAAATCCCAAGAATCGTCCATCAGCCAGTACTATTCTTGCAAGAAGTTGCTTAACCAAACTTATAAAAAATTGTTTGCCTTCTGAGGTATGGTATATTCTATGTCTCTAGATTTAGATGGTAGTAGGTACATTTTAGATACTAAATCAGTTTCTTTTGTAGTTTGTGTATAACAATATGAAATGTAGTGTTGTGTAGGTCCTACTCTAAAAGCCATAAATACAGTTGTAGCCTTTTCAGAAAATGATTTTTAAAAGAGTTTGGTTTGAAAATAAAAGTTGAATGGCTGATATGATGCTGCTAAAATTATATATTCTTAGCTGTGCTTTGGTATAGTAAGTTGATTTTTAACAAATAGCATATACAATAATTTAAGAAAGGTTAAAATGGCACAGTACTTGCATCTCTTCGTACACATTCCAGATGACAAATGAGTTTGAGCAGGTGTTAAAGGAAACCAAGAAACATGAAGGCAATGCAGCAAGACCAAAGGGTAAGTCAGTAACATTTTTCTTGAGGAATGACAAAATGACTGGGAAAATTTCAAATACATCTATAAAACATTAGTATTATATGTTCAAATCTACTTTTTTCAAAATTTAGTATTATTGAACTTGTGTGGAAAAATGGTCAAAGGGTGTAAATTATATTCCAGCGTGAGAAGTACAGTGCACAGCTACAACTCATACATTGTGAGTTTTAAGACTTGTGCTGAAATTAATCCTGTCAACTTTAAAATAAGCAAAGATTTTAGCTGTTGCATATATTTTAAATATGACAGTGCTTTCTTTTTCAGAATATGGTGAAGCAGTTTGTTTTCATTATTTAATTTTTAGAGAGAATGTTAGATTTTCTTCTTCTGCATAAATTTAGCTGCGTCAAAATTTGTACACATATGGAACTGAATAGTACAGGGACTCTCTGTTGAGAATGAGCCACGTTGACAGAATAGTGAAGAAGCATTCACAGAATTTTCGTTGCATGGTTTAGTGGTGTTGCTGTCATACCTCTAGAATACCACTTTACCACAAATGTTTGCTAAAGGTATTAACTCTTGAACCTGTTCCTTAATGTATCAGGTAATGTCATGGCTGGAGGAAGTTCAAATAATGAAAAAAAAAACAGGGTAAGTATTCAAATATAGTACTTGTAATTTAGTATGGTCTGCACTGCAGAAGAGATCGTGTGGAAAATTATTAGTATGCTAAACCAGAGATGAGCCTAACTAATCCAGCTGTCATCTGTGATTAAATTGCAGAGTTTTCCTGTGCACTTCTCACCACTGTAACTTTTTGATGCTTCCCACATTTCTTTTAGTTTCAAAGTGGATTTTCTTATAGCCCTGTCAGAAAAAAACAAAAGCAAAACCCAACTCCACCAAAAACCACCCCAAACCCACCCTCTCCTGTTTTTCTAAGTTTTGCGATACTGCAAAAATTTATGCATGTTTTGGCTTTAGGGACACGTATTGACCAAGCTACTGTGGAAACAGTGTAGTCTGAATGTAATTCTCATGACGTTTTAGGGCCCATGTGAGATTTCAGGTGAGGAGAATTAAGTTACAAGTGGCCAAGAAGTCACCTGTGGGTACATTATAGCACAGCCTGGCTCAGCCATATTGAGTATATTTTTCAAAACTTGTTGCCAGTGGGGCTTTTTTTTCTTTTAATAGACCTGTCCATCTGAGAAGCTTAATGTTTGGGTGCATCTTATTTTCCCTGGGAATATGACCCATTATATTTCTACTTTTCTTAAATGTGAAAAAACCCCAAACCCACAGATTGCATCAAGTAGCTATGTATGTGCTTAGCTTCAAAAACTGAGATTGTCTGTCAAAAAAGGGTGTGCAGTGTGAAATGCAATGCATTAATAGATACAGGGCAATTGCAGTTGGCTTCATAGCGTCACTGGTTTAGTTTTCAGATCTTCAGGCCAGCCATTTAATAGCAAAACTAAAATAATTAATGCTGTGTTAGTATTACTCCTTTGTTTTTCTCGACAACAAGCATAATGATTAATATAGTCTTTATTCTTTTAAAGCAAAGCAAAGATGAAAGCAAGCATAGCCCGTTAGAAAGGAAAGATATTACTAGGGATTTGAGTGAAAGCACAAAGGAACAAGAGAAGTCTGATGAAGAGGGTAAGTTCTACAGTTTTACATGCATTTCATTCTGTGGAGTCATATCTAAATGTCAGTGATCCAGCCGTTTAAACAAGTAGAACATACAAGTCTGCACCTATAGAAAACCATGCCACTGTCTGGTACTTCCACAATTATATTGAGTCTTACTGCTCATCTGAGATTTAAAAAAAAAATAAGAAATTAAAATCGTGGCCGAAGTATTAACAAATGACTGTTTGAAAACATTTGGTATAGACTAAACGTATGGGGAGTCCTTACCAAGTTCAGCATTGCACCCACAAATCAAACATCACTGTTAGTGAAGCACGGTATCTTAGAACTGGTTTTCACAAACATGGTTATCATCTCTATTTCTTGTTGCAATAACAGCAGAAACTTCTGAGGTCCTCCCAGGAATTACTGATTTGTCACATCCCCAGAGGAGGCAATGGGAAAAGAGGGAAGCCAATACTGTAGTGGATATCCTGGAAAATGCGTCCTTGCTTTCTTCCAGTTTTACATCTGAAGAGGCTAAAAGTAAGATCTAATTAAATGTGGTTTTAATTCAGGTAATATCAGTGGCTCTTCACAGATTTTAAAAGCAAAAACTTTACAGGGCATATTTAAAATGATGTAAAAAATATTTTAAAATATTTTATCAATGAACACTCAGAAAGTCCACTATGATGAAGGGAGTTTCTTAGTGGTCTTGTGTGACAGGAGGATTGCAAAGGGTCATGAAAGCCACAGGTAACATGAGCAACCCTAAAATTACTATCTTCACTAAGAAATTAATCCTACCAGCCCTCCTCTTAATATGCCATTTGTTGGGTTAACACTGAGGAGTTAATTTGATGCAGAACACAGCTGCCTAGCTTTCAAGTACAGCATACTCTTGGGAGCATATAACATCCTAACCTCTACTGATGTTGTCGTTTAACATACAGATAGATAACGAAAACCATTAACGATGTGAGGGAGAAATCTTCTTCCACATCAACAGCTTTTTATTAGAACACTTAACATGGGATTTCTTCTGTAAAATGTTTCAATTTTAAAATGCCCCACACTGTATGCGATTGTTATAATTATTTCATGTGGTTATGGATTTGTATTCTAAGTAAATGTGAATAGATGCTATTGAAATAAATAATCAAGGTATGAGTAGTGAGAAAATTCCCAAGCTGTGGTAGGAACGCCACCTGATAATTATATGGAGTGCAAGAGAAGAGGACTGAAGAATGCATGTATTTAGGTGTTCTGTGTTAAATGCACAAAAGCGGTGACAGGCTCCATTTTGTGAGATTTACAGAGCCACCAAATAAGCTTGCAGAGAGTCTGACTCCTCACACTCTTCTGCCAGTTTTTCCTGGCTCCCTGATAGCAGAACGCTCCCCTGTGGCCTTCTACAGTTTTCTTTCCTCTTAATGCTGATAGTGTCAACCTCAGCGTGTTGAGAGGTCAGCAGTGCTACAGATGGAAACATCTAGACTCTTTCCTTTCTGCATTTCTCTCTTGAATGTGACCTTTGTAATCCACACTGCTAATGCAATTTTGTCTTAGTATTTACTAGTGATTTTATACCTAGGTGGCTGCATCATAAACTTCAGTGAAAACAAGCCACGAAAGCAGTGGAACAAGGAAACTCCTCAGACCCTGATGAACATTCTCAGTAATGCAGATGTCAGCTTAGCATTTAAAACATACACAATTTATAAACCAGGTAAATCCCCAGTTTGTGAGCAACACAAAGACTTTTGGGTTTTTTTAAACACATAGCCCCTGTGTATAGGGATTGTGCACTTGATAGCACAGCAGGCTGCTTAGTTTCTTTTAAAGTTTACCAAATGAAAGGTTGCCTTACTAGAAGCCAGGTTTAGAACTCATAAGTGATTTTACGACTCCACTACATCTCTTAGGACAGAGTTTCACTTGCAGCTCAATAGCTGAGTACGGTTGTGACAAAAATGTAGTCAGTGACTGCGGAGTTGTGCAGCCTGGTGCACGCATCAGGGAGGTGCAATAAATAGGCTGTAGCCCCATCAGGTAAATCGACCTTCACTAAGTCAGTAGTGCCCTGTTTCAAAGACATGATGGTAAGGTGATGCAGCTGAAGATAACTGCACCCTCTAGATATGCACCGCCACAGTCATAAATACTTGTTCTGCACTTCCGTTGCCTTATTAGTTTATCTCCCCACTTCAGAAAGTTAACAGCTTGTGCTGGAATCTGCTAAGAACTGGAGACACATTAGAAAGGCTATATTGTATTTGTATTCTTACCGATTTTATTTTTTAAATTAAAGGATTTTGCTGACATTTTTGTTTTTCTACCTTCCAAGCTTCTGAAAATGTACTGAGAGGTCCACTTTCCGATGAAACTGAAGCATCTGATGAAGTAGATGGTGAACAGGAGGCTATTGTCATAGACTGGGAGAGACTTGAGCCTAGATCTGATGAAGATGACACGTATGTCCATTCTCCGTACCCTTTCATGCATAGTGCGATTAAATCACTTCGTACCTACTGATTGAGACATATTTATAGAGACATTTTAACTTCTATGTCCTAGTTATGTTAGTGATCCCCTTCTGTTTTTTAAAAGCAGAATGTACATCAACACATTCCCAACAGAAATACTGTAATTTACAGATGTGTGTATGTTTAGGGGAGGGAGTGTGGTTCTTGGATTCTCAGAATCTCTGTTCATGCCATTGTTTATTTTTGTGGCACTTGGAGATGAACTACTTAGACATGTATTGCTGCAATTCAGCTGCAAGCTGTTCATATCAACACATTTGCAGTCTCTCAGTATCATTTGGTTTTGCTTTTGATAAAACTTATTTGAGTAAGTTCAAAACAAAACATCTATTGGTTCCTTAATCATAATGGTACAGCAAGTAAGTCCCCTGTGTTGATATTTTTAATGTAATTTCTTCTATGTGTAGGATAATTTTAGAGGAAAAAAAGCAAAGATTTATAAAGGTGTGTTTTGCTTCACAAAATAACATTTTGGAATCTGTTTCTAGGGACTTCGAGGAAGATGACCCAGACTGGGTGTCAGAACTGAAAATGGTATTGAAACACTGACTGAAAACTTAAATTTACCTACAATAAGTGAAGTTAGACGTGTCAGTGGTTACAGTCCAAATCATTGTTGTTAATAGTTGTAGTTATTAATAAAATTCAGTCAAAATTTCTGAGTAGACATGTTTTCTGTATCACAAAACTGGGGGGGCAGGGGGAATGTATAACAGACTTTTTAAGCTACAGTTCTTGGAAATAACAAGTCTAGATATTAAATGTATTTGGAGTTGCTGATAACTTTGCAGAAATGTTCAGTCAAAATGAGCATTAGTGCTAACAGCATCCTTCAAATTGCCCCCTTGTCATATTTCACAGACATAGCGTAACACTATGAGAATGTGTAGTTTTTCTTCCTGACCACATACTGAAATAGTATGTAGTAGAAGTAACTGTCCTTTTCTGAAGGGCATATTATGGAGAATGTTTAGCTATGCTAAATATTTGAGGCTTTAGTTCATGCAGTTATTAATCCTCTGAAAACTCCTGAGGTTGAGCTTTTGCCTTAATTACTCCAACAAAAAGGTTTTTATATATGCCATTGCATGCATGAAATAAGGACGGATTTTCTGATTTTGGTAAGGAGACCCACTGCTGCTGCCAAAAGCATTATGGGCAATGTCATGTTTGGGCTCTGGACTGGTCACTGTCTACTAAATACTCAAGATTAGCATCGCAGGGGAGAGCAGCAACACTACCAGCAGAGTTCTCCTGGGGAAGATGTTCCAGACCGTGTCCACGAAATAAAAAATATTAAAGAATAATACGTAAGTGTCGCAGTTTGAAAAGGGGGGCTATTTCCCACAGAAAGGAATGCGACAGGATAGTGTGTGTGTCAGCTGTGAAAGCCAACCAAAGCACACACAGAAACTTCTGATGCTCGTTAACGTACTGATAAGACATTAATGAGCTCATTAGGGCTTCAGTCGGCTAAGGAAA
>NW_010411676.1:5319-6053 GCF_000710305.1 Buceros rhinoceros silvestris | reverse complement strand
TCAGCATCCTTTAAGCAACAATGACTACGTAAAACAGAAGGGAGGAGGAGGGGAGGTGGGAAAGAAAAACGAAAGAAACCCCTTAATATAAACAGTTACGCTATGGTTAGGCTCTCGCTAGATACACAAAGAATTAGAACTACGTGGCTACGAGACTATGTCAAAATGCTACGAAAAAATGTGGTTTGGAGAGGTTTAAAAAGAGGGGGGGAACCCATTGAGAAAATAAAACGAACAAGAAATGGGTTTTATATACATACTTTTAAAAGCTGTTGTTTTTATAGTACAGCAGATTCATGAGATGATGAGAGAGATTTTAAACAACCTAAGTCCGTCGTGTGCCACCTCCAGTTTGTCTGCGTTAGCGGTGATGATGTAGTGCTCAAAGTCTGATGAGATCACCCACACGTGGGCCCAGTCAGAAACTTCGCCCCGTCTTGCCCGGACATCCAGAGAGACTCTGTGGGGAGGAGAAGGCGGACACAGGACACGGGGGAGAGCGAGAGTTAACCGAGGCCCATCGGCATTTCCAACAACCCCCCCCAATGTCTGCAAACGCTTCGCAAAGCCGCAGCCTGCTCTGCCCCGCGCCAAGGGGGAGGCTGGAGCGCCCCGGCTGAAACTCCTGGGACTGCCGCCGCGGGAGAGCGTTATTTCATGCGGCTCCTGCTCTTAGCCGCCAGCTCCGCGCCCGCGGAAAGGCGGCGGGTGGGTACAGCCGCGGCGGGGGCGGG
>NW_010411676.1:4846-5197 GCF_000710305.1 Buceros rhinoceros silvestris | reverse complement strand
AAGGCGGCTGCTGGCTAAGCCCGGGCTGCGGGCAGGCTGGGGTCAGCCGTCTGCTGCTCTGCGCTAGGAACAGTAAAACCCAGCTTGATAGATCGCAAGGACAAAACCTGTTCCTCGGGCATCTGTTACACCAGGAATTTACACAGCTTTGGGAAAATGAGGTTTTTCTAAAGGCTGAAGAACTTGAAAGGTAACAATTTTTACACGGGCACACTGCAGTGGGGGTGATTTATTTTATAACGGAGGCGGCAGCTTCTCAGGCTCTGTTCCTGCCGGTGCTTAACGCTGAGATGGGAATAAATAGTAGGGGGTTGGTTCTGCAGGCAGCTGCTCGCAGGGTGAGCGATGCGC
>NW_010411676.1:1669-4583 GCF_000710305.1 Buceros rhinoceros silvestris | reverse complement strand
GAAGTCATCCGCTACGGCCGCATCCTGCCCTGGGGAGCGGGGAGCGGGCGCCTTGGGATGCAATAAAAATTTCAGACTCATGGTCCTTGAGGAATTAATAATAAGGCTCATTTCCTCCCTTCCAAATGTATTTTAATTAGTAATGAGCAACATTAAAAGCACTTCTGTTTGAAAGTCGTTAACGGTTTGAGTCTTAATACCGGCCAGTAAATGATGGTTTCGGTCTGATGTGTTGTGGTAGGTGTAAAACGATCACAACACACCCGTCACTCTGAGGAGCGCTGGGTGAGCCATGCCGCTCCGCTCAAGGCTCCAGCTGGTGTGTACCGCCCCGCCACCGCAGCACGGCCCAGCAAACGCCACGGGCTCCGACAAACCGATCTGCGATCCTACCCCGGTTCGTGCGAGTCGTAACCGGGATCGAAGCGAGAGCGCTTACGGTGCTTTTTTCTCTCCGACAAAAATACTGCTTGGTGGAGCAAATCAACTGACGAACAATTTTAGGTGATCTTGGGGTGTATGGGGGGAGACGAAGAGTAAACAGAACCCCCCTTTACTCACTGGTATTTAGGTATAAACCTATTTTTATATAATTTAAAGCCTCCAAACGTTTCCCACAGTTTCCAGCCCCTAGACTCACTAATTCTAATTTCATACACCGATTTCGAACGTGAAACATGTGACATTGATCGGGTCGTGCTGGGCGAAAGGCAGAGAAATAAAATCTGTCACATCTCTTACACGTGTCTGTGTGGCCTGAGAGCTCTAGAGGTGCCATTTAAGGGGGTAACGTCTGTTTTCCACTTCATTCGCTGACTTCCCTAATCTACTCTATTCTCGGTGTACGAATATTTGTTTGCAAAGATGAATGTGCCAAAGGCCAAAGAAAATAATAAAAAAAATTAAACATTTAATTAACCTGAGCTTAGTTCAAAGGGTAGGAAACTGGCAGCGATCCAAGGATGCATTACTCAGGTAATGTCTTTAATTTAATTTGCTTAGGTTTAATTTTTTTTTAATCTTGATAATTGCTCTATGGTTACTAGTTACAATGTTATCTTTTAGCTGTAATATTTGGTACAGCACTTAATTAAGAATGATGGTTCTCTGTAATAGAGTGGTGGGGCTCGTCTATTTTTAGACCCGTGTATTGGTAGCAGATCTATGAACCCCACCGGGATGCTCTCCGCTGGCCCACGGTTGTTTCCCCGCAGGTTTCTGAGATCGCTGGTTTTGCCACGGGGGTTTTGGACCTCCAAATCATTGCACCAAAAGTCAGGAATAGGAAAATGTGACTTTTGGGGAGTTCAGCTCCCGATCTGTCTTCCAGTTTCCAACCCATGAGATTTATTTGAATAACGTAAATCACAGAAAGGAATGATTAAAGGCCAAGGAAAGACGAAATGAAGATAAAAAATTGTTCACTTAGAGTAAATATAGGGGAGATGGTAGTTTAGCACAAAGTACAAATGGTATATACTGCAATACCTCCAAGTGAGATGGCAACCAACCATGTGTAACGTTTCAATGGTATCCATTTGTAAAAGCCGTTGCAATCAAAGGTCCCTAAAATTGTACAATTGTTAAGTTCATCAGTGCTCTATACATGGGAACAGATGATTATTAATTTTGGCACGAAATTATCAAAGGACTTGAAAGACTGTGTTGCCAGCATGAATAGGTATTTCCGAGAGCTGTTCTGGTCACCAGTGACTCGGCGTGCTCGACCCTGCGGTTACCTTTCCGAGACCATCATCTTCTCATTCCCCCAGGTGCAAAAATAAGCTTTGGGGTTTCCCTTCTTTGTTTTTAAACCGGGGTTAGTAAATGGAGAGTGTTAAGTAAATAGAGACGTCAAAAAAGCTACGGGATTCTTCGCAGTTATTGGGGGAAATTAAGAGGCTGCCAATCTGCAAGTCAAAGACAAAATCACTCTTTGGAGAGGTGTTAGTGCAGACAAATCCCAATACCCGGGCTTGGAGAAATCGGGATGTTGCTGAGGCCAAAGTGCCTGAGTTTTCAAGAACAAACAGGTCTTTTTCTTTAGGTGAAAAATGGAAATAAGAGGTGTTGTAAGTGGTGAGAGTTGGCAGTTTAAATTGATGTCGCTCTTAGCAGAGCTGCAATATTCTGTGTTTGGTACTAGAATTGATCCAAAGGGATTGTCAAGTCCCTGGTGTGACCAGGGGAGGGGCAGGACCAGGACGGGAATGGAGCACAAGGGCACAAACGGAGGCAGGAGGGTTTTGGTTTTTTTTGGGGGGGGTAACTGGTTGTTTATGCAATAAAACCAATGCCATTTCAGAAACTTTGTCTGCACAACGCTCCTGCTCCCCCGACTTGAGCCAATTCGGTCAGAGAGTGAAACTCCCTGCTCAGCTGGAGGGAGCTGGGGCAGCCCTCTGTACTTTGCCACCAGACGGGAGAAAAAAATCTCATCATTTTACAACAGAAAGGGAACCAACTTGAGTTGCAGTTTTGCTGTTTGGGAGACTGACAGCCCCCAGCGAGGTCTGACCACATTCATGCTAACACACACAGGTAAAACAGCGCCAGCCGGAAACCCGCATGCAGCTTGGTTAAGCGAATCTCTGCTGCCCGTCATTAGTGAGATCGCGGACCCACGCGCCGTTACAGAGGTACTTCGACCTGACGACAGAACGGAAGCGACTCGCTTGTAACCTGCAGATTTTAAGGACTGTTAGTGATGCTGGAACTGACCCGGGAGGTCCACAAATGCCAGCGACCACCCCTGGTCCGTGGGGATGCTGCGGTTACAGGGAGGGGTGAAGAAGAGCGGGCCATCCCCTCGCCGGGTGGCTGTGAGCAACCCGGGGCTCCCGCCGGCCAAAGGAATGAGCTGCTCTTTGTTTGTCTGGGTGGGAGCAGGGACTGGTGCGTTGTCTGCACGGGG
>NW_010411676.1:0-1589 GCF_000710305.1 Buceros rhinoceros silvestris | reverse complement strand
GGGGGAGCAGGGACTTGTGCGTTGTCTGCACGGGGGTGCACCGGCTGCAGCGAGCGGTTGCTATAAAGCCCCTGCAGACAAGCAGGAACTCTAAAGCCCGTAACTGTTGAATATTTCCGTTTGAAATGTGTCAAGTCTGGACTGCGGAAGGTGCCAGACGAGCACTTCCAGCCCGGCTGGCAACTGGCGCAGCTCTGGCAGCTCCAAGGGGTTGGGCACAGCTCTAGCAGGTTACGGCAGCAAGGCGCTACGCTCGCCGTCAGGTCGTCATTAACCAAAACCCCAACATAACCCCCCCCACAAAGCCATTAAACGACGAACCCCCCCGTGACCGAGAAGTGGGGTCAGCGGCTGTCGCCGGCGCACGCGGTACTTACGGCTGCTTATGTAGTTACCCACGCCGGAGTCCTGGCTGGCCGTGCCGTAGAGGTCCGCGACGGGCCCTGGGCTGTTGGCCCCGGGGAAGCCTCCGGGTCGGGCTGGGTTGGAGCCTGCCGGGGAAGCGGGTGCGCCAAAATTCGGTTGAGCACTGTAGCTATTCAAGACTGGTGTGCAGAGAATAAAGCTGGGTATGAGGCCAGACGCCGGGCATGCACCGTTATTACAAAGCCAAACACCAGAATAAACAGCCTAGGCCCAACTTCTAACACTTAACCAAGGCCATGCGATAGGAGAGCAAGTACTGGATAAGAGTCAGCCCGTACTACTACGAAGCTTAGAGCTCCAAAAATATATATATGGATATATATAAAAAAAAAAGAACAATCATTCAACACACTACTGCAACCAGAGACTGGAGGTGCTCATTTTCACCAAATTATCACAAAATGTAATAGGTATTTTTCAACATCTGACTTGATGCTCATGCAGTAGTAACAAGTTCTCTAGGTCTGGGCACGCCGAGACAGCATTCACATCCCATGCAAACTACAAAGGAACTAGTTTGAGACTACACATTGTGGTAATATTGATATTAAAATGTTGACAGCAAATAACTTCAATCGTGTCTAGGAAAATCGTTTTTGGATCCATTCGATACTTTGGAAAAAAACCCGCCCTTTTAAATCAGTTAAGCTGTAGAAATAGTTCAATAGTTGATTTTTTTTTTTCTTTAAATGGTATGGAATGGAACAGTTTGGATTTTTTTTCTTTTTTAGTATGACCAAGGAGAGTGTTTTTTATTTAATTTTTTTCCTTTTGATTTGGAGAGCGAAGACCTACCTTCGTCTCCAAAACCATGCTTGGGACATCAACCAAAATTAAACAAATAAATAAAGATCAAAAGCAAAAAAGAATTCCAGAGGGTGTATGACAACTCACCTCCTAATGTGGAAGTAAAAGAAAATTTTATGTTTTTCCTCCCTTTATTTTATTTTTGAGACAGAGAAACAATGTAAATAAGAATGATACTAAAGCATAGATTTAGATATTAAAGCATGTTAGATGATCAGGCTTCTGGCATTTCTCACAGTTGCTCTTGGATGTAAAATTCATGAGTAAGGAGTTTCAATGCAAAAGAAAAGTTAGCGGACTGGGAGGAGCTGGATGGAAATGGCTGGAGCTACACCTGCACGGCACTTGCACGGTCC
>NW_010411675.1:0-234 GCF_000710305.1 Buceros rhinoceros silvestris | reverse complement strand
CCGGGCAGAGCTCCCGCCTCATCCAGCACCGCTGCATCCAGACCGGGGAGAAGCCCTTCACATGCACCGACTGTGGCCAGAGCTTCAGCCACAGCTCCAGACTGTCCCAGCACCGACTTGTTCACACTCGGGAGAAGCCCTTCACCTGCGCCCACTGTGGCCAGAGCTTCAGCTACAGCTCCTTCCTCACTCGGCACTGCCGAATCCACACCGGGGAGAAGCCCTTCACCTGTG
>NW_010411674.1:8962-10317 GCF_000710305.1 Buceros rhinoceros silvestris | reverse complement strand
TATAAATATGTCTCCTAATTTATAGATACCCGACTCTGACACTACGATTGTCTCCTTTGAAATACAAAGCTAGAGCATGTTCTTACAGATTTCACTCATCTGGGTGAAGGCCAAGGATCCTTTTTCTTTGTTCTTTTGAGAACGGTAATGGAAAAAATATTACCAGATATGGAAACAGGGTCAGAAAGCTGCAGATAAATGGAGCACAGCATCGAATGAAGTGACAGGAGACCTAATTATGGGATTAAAGCTATAGGATGAAACAGGTAAAAATCTCACAGGAACTTGTATCTCCTTGTATTTTTTTCAAGAACATGAAATGCTCTTTCCTCTTCTAGCCCGAGCCTTCTAGAAATCAGTGCAAATTTAGCTGAAAGCTGGAGACAAGGACCAAATGGCCTTGGCGTTAAGCAGCACATTTCAGTTGTCCAAGAACAGCTGGAGGGGTGTTTGCCTCTCCCTCCTCGTGCTGGGGATTGGGTGGCTGACCTTGGAAATGTGGGTGAAGTCAAGGGAAACAGTTGGGCTTTTTTTTCTCGCTTTTTCGAACTGGAGTCTGTCATCACACCAGCACATGTTCAATTGTACTTTCTGCCATCTACCCACTTCATGTGCTTAATTTAGAACAACAAAATTATGTAGTACCGAGATATTATATCATGATTGCAGCAGGCAGTTCATCCAGGCTGCTTGTCCTGCCTGGGTGGGATGGACCGCGTTTGCAGAGACATATTTACACCAACATTCATGTTCCTGATCGAGTGCCATCCCAGACTTGCTTGTGCAGACAGCGTTTGGCAGGACAGATGGGTCAGCAGCCATAGACCTCAGAAATTCAGGCTTCTGAAAGCCTGAAATACAGGGACCCACAGTCTGAGGGAGGAAATCGGGAAGCAGGTTAAGGTCGTGTTGAGCAAATGTCCCCACGCCTCGAGCTGTGCTCTGCTAGAAGAATAAGGACCTTTTTCTCCGCAGGTGGGCAGAGGGCTTGGGATGCTGCTGGGCAGTGTGCTGCTGCTGGCTGACAATTCGTTTGCTCAGTCCTTTGCTGGGGAAATAACAGTAATGCAGCAGTGGGAGGAAAATACTTGTTTGCAGGTATGCAGTCGACTCCCACTGTTCTTGAGGCTCATCCTTCCCAAGGTGCTATGAATAAATAATGTGGTATGAAAATGAAGGCAATGTGGTTATCAGGGCTATTAGATGAAAATACACCAGGGGCTGATTTCGATCTGGGTATTCTGCCTATAGTTTAATGTGCTGGCTGTTGCAGAAATCACTTCTCTGGAAGAGCATGCATGCCGGTGGGAAGAGGGTATCATGCCGGTCCTGGGACGTGCTTATCTTTAGGAAAG
>NW_010411674.1:3075-8589 GCF_000710305.1 Buceros rhinoceros silvestris | reverse complement strand
ATATGAGAGAGTGTGTTACGCGGCGCATGTGTGTGTGTGTGTGTGTGTGTGTGTGTGTGTGTGTGTGTGTGTGTGTGTGTGTGTGTGTGATGGTCTCCTCTGGCAGCCCCCCCCACATCCTAAAGCTGCCCAAAGCAGCAGCTCAAAGTCCCTGGGAGATTCCCTGTCTTTCTGCAGCAGTGCTCGTTGCTGGTTCTGTGGGGAGGGGACCCAGGAGGGAACAACCCAGAGCCATGCTGGGGTGCTCACATCGCCCAGCTATTGCTAGTTTGCAAGCTGAGACCCCCAGCAGCCCCCTTTCACTGGTCCCAAACCAGACCCTTAAACCAGCTTCTTTATTCCCAGCAAACCCCAGGACCTGAACCCCGCTTTGATACAACAGGCAGAGAACCTGCCGGTGGTGCTGGGGGAGATCCCAAGCAGCGCTGGCACATCCCAGTCCTCCCAATCCTTGTCCGAGTGTGGAGCAGGGTGCAGAGCTGGAGGTGAGAAACAGGTGAGCGAGGATTTATTGGGAGACCTTTTTGCCTTCTGTGCTAAGGGCAGAGACAGCCCTTCTCGCAGGGAACTGGGGGAACATCTCAACCTCTCCAACAGGTTGTTAAAAAAATCATTTCCATTAGGAAGCAGAAATCGTGCTGCTGTGAAAGATTGCTGCACGTGAGCAGATTCGGGCTTGCTAACCAGTGGTTTCCATCTCCAGCCAGCCCAAGTCACTCGGAGGATGCTCTGGTTGTCTCGCCAAAAGACCACAGGCCACACCAAGGGAAAAGCGTTCCTCTGGGCAACAGTCCTTTTTATTTTTACCATGAATAAAACCTCAGACCTCTGGAGTCCACGCGTGCAGGGACTATGGCATGGATTTCTCTCCAGAGAGAGGAATTACCTGCTGCAGAGGACCCCCTGCCCGAGCACTTGGTGCTTACGGCATCTCTTCAAGTGTTTTATCTTGCAGCTTCTCTCTTCCCCCAAGGCTTAGCACAAGTTCTTATTCAATTTTCCATTATTTTTGCCCATTTCTTACCTTGTTTCATTCCTCATCCCAGTTTCCTCCTGCACACATGATTGAACCCAATACTGTTCACTGCCAGAGAACTGGAATACTGCGTTGAATTCCTTGAGTTTAAAACTTTGTCATCTGTAAAAAAAAATTTGCATTCTTAGTGGAAGGAAAATAGTAATTGAAATTTCATTGAAAGGAAAAATGGTTTTGAACAATTCCATTTTATTCTTCATGTCTTTAAACCCTTCAGTATCCTAGTAATAATTTTGGGTTGTTTTGACCTGAAAGAATTGAAGTAATTATTTTCTGACAAGGCTGACAGATGCTTTGACTGATACGAGCAAAAATCAGGTCTTTCAGCGTAAGAGAGTTACAATATCATTTGCATACAAACAGGGACTTAGACAAGCACTTGAAAATTTCTTGCACTTGCAAATCCTGACGCTTGAGGCGAATAAAAGGAATTCTACTCCCTGAGCCCAGCGGATGCTCAGCAATAACGACATTCTCGTCAACATTAGTTTGAAACTCCAAACTATGAAAGTAATTCTGGGATATTTTTGCCTTTCTTCTCCCCCAGACAGGCTCTCCCGACACTCTCCTGGCTGTTAACAAGCAAGAGGCATTAAAGGCAGTGATCTCCGGGGCTGCAGTAAAGCCTCCATGGGGAGCGATGCTCGTTTGCTCCAGTTCTCTGTGCATCCCAGATCAACTTCTTCTCTTTGTATCTCTTCCGACGAACCATTACGTTCATAAATATGCAAAGATTTTCTTCCTCTGAGCAAACCCCTCCACCATCACAGCTGGGCCGGGTGGTGAAGTCAGGCTCGCTTACCCCCATTGCAGGGTCTGAAATAAACTGCTGGAAGCCCCTGTGTCGGGAGAGGAGGCTGCGGAACAGGGTAGGCGTCTTCTGCAGAAGATGCTCCTCTGCTGCTGCTGCCCTGGGGGGGCTGCCCAGCACACTGCTGGGTACCCAGCGGGGTGGGTGGGAGGGGGAGAGCTTTCCCCCTCCCCATCTCCTCCTTTTCCTTTTTTCTGTTTCCTTCCCTTCCTCTTCCTTTTTCCCTTTCCCTTTTCTTGCCCTTTTTTCCTTTCCTTTTCCCTTTCCCTTCTTTCCCTTCTTTCCCTTTGCTCCCTTCTTTCCCTTTGCTCCCTTCCCTTTCCCTTTCTTTTTCCCTTTTCCTTTTCCTTAGGACTGGATTCATGGGTTGGGGCTAGCACCTCTGGGGGGGGATCACTGAAGGCCCCCTTCACTCGCAGGCATTGCCATGCTGAGGCCTGGCCTCCTCAGCACACAACATTCCTCCCTCCTCACCCCCCTCACCCCCCCAAAAAAAACTCCAAACCATTTCACCCACGTCTTGCCCAAGGACAAGGTTTTAACTGAACTCCTCGGTGGCTGGCGAGCAGAGGGGTGCAGAGCTTGCGAGGGAAGCACAGGGCAGCATCATGTCTGATGGTTTGAAATCTTGCAAATGTTGTCCCAAACCATGAAGAGTTTTGCAGCAGCACTCCCCAGCTCCCCTTTCCTCCCCTGTAGCCACGTGAACAGTGAAAAAATAGTTCACTGGGCATTTTTAAAACTTTTTACAAGTGTCTATGAGTTTAGTAAAACTTTCTAAATATTCATAACCTGTTCACCAGCCACGTGAGCTGATGAAGGATGGAGAAAGCTGGCGGGGAGCAGGAGTTGCTATTTCAAAGAGTCATCACATAAATTGTTCAGCAGCCCTAACCTGACCAGCTGAATTTACTGTCATGGGCCAAGAACTCCAGAGGCTGCTGCCTCCCAACACTGACCAGAAAATTCGCTGCTTCAGCTTTTGGTGCTGAGTCAAGGTGAGACCAGACCAAGGCAGATGAGATGGGCTCCTCTGGAAGCATCCGCCCTGATGGCAAAAATCTCCATCAGGCTGAGATATGACTGGCCTCTCCAGCAGGCACGCTGCGAGTGAGCAGTAATAATTATGGAATCTCAGAGTCTCCAGATGTTTTGTATATATTTGAGTCTTCATTTATTTGTTTTCTGTGCCAAGTTACTTGAGATACTGAAAAATGTAAATAATGAATATGTGATGAGCAGCAAGAATGGATCTCTGCACTGCCTCGCTCTTCCAAAAAAGCTAATTAAACCGAGTACCAAAAAAAAAACCCCCCGGGCTTGAGTCTGCTCCAGCATCAGTCATAAAAGCGTACTCATGAGCAAATAATTGACAATTAAAGCCTGACTTACAGAAAAGAAGGGAAAAAAAAAATCTTGTATACAGCTGAAGCAAGCTCTTTCGCATAGTGAGGATTTTGTCAACAGAAAATGAACTATGGCTGACACCGGGGCTGAGCGTGCTCACACCCCAGTGCCCACAAAACCAGCTCAAACCCTGAGCCACAGCCACTGGTTTAAATCGGAACTGTTTTGGCAGCTGCGGTTGTGAAGCTCCTTGCTGGTAAAAGCATCATTGCTGTGAAGGTTTGGAGATGGGGAAACTGAGGCAAGGAGCAGAAGCAGGGCCGGCAGCTGGAGGGATCACTGCGGTTGGGGTGGGAGCGGATTGCTGGGCTGATTTTGTTAAAAATCAGGGCACGCGCTAATATATACATGTGCTAATGTACACACGGCCTGGCTGCTGGGAGTGGTGTCGATACGGTTCCCAGTCTGGAGCACTGAACGTTCAATTATGTGTGTGTGTATAATATATATATGTATACACACATATATATGTGTGTGTATGTATAGACTGTGATCTGATGTGTGCTCTTCAGAGTTTAATGCTTTATTTAGACTGAATTAGCTTGCTTCACAGGACTTTGTTTATCCATTTTAATAAATCAGCTCTTTCAGCTCAATCTTGCCTTAAGAGCTGATCATATCCAGAGCCTCCAAGAGCGCAGCACATATAAATATTTGCTTTTACAATGAGAAAACTCTCCTGAGAATGCTTTTGCAAATGACTGGGTTTGCCTAAATCAGGGAAGCTGGGAGTTTGCTGAGTTGTTAATAAGAAGTGAAGAAGCGGAAAGGTGGAGCTGTAGATAAGGGGTCTTCGATCCCCAAGGTAAGGGACAGCGTGCCGTCAGGTGGCTTCCTCCACCAGACAGACCCTCTGGGCACTAGAAGTGACTGGAATGGTGGCTTGCTGTCTAACAAATGAAACATCGGCTTCTAGCAGTACCTGCCTCCTCGTAAAACCTTTTTTTTTAATTTACTTTTTTCTTTCACTAATATAAAATACTGAAATCTCTGTGGAAAGCAGAAGGTCTTCCCCGAGGGAGGCTCAGGCGAGTGCCAGTGGGATGCAAGCAGACGTGCATGGGGAGCCCTGGGGCTGCAGAGCCACCTTTCAGCTGGTTGGGGTTTGAAATCTGCGGCCGGTTTGAAAAGGAATGGAAAGGGGCGATCTCACGCTCAGGTACGCAGCAGGGTCTGGTCAACCCATGCTGCTGTAACACGGAAAATGGATGTGGCGAGCGTCTGGGCTGGAGACCGCGTGCGCGGTGATGACAGGGCGGGAAGGGGTCAGCTCTCAGCTGCAGTTGTGCTGGGTGTCCCGGCAGAGTGGCAGGCTCGGGCACCTCATGGGAGATGGAGAGGAGAAACCTGGCTAACAAAGTGTCCCACTTTGGACGCGGAATTAAACCCAGCCTGTTTTAATGAGAAAAAAGTGTCGTTACTGGGTATGGTTTATAAATTCACTGATATGTCATGACATGTGGATGCTTTTGGAAACAGGACACAGTTCTCTAGTGACTTGTTCGTGGCCCTTAGTGTCCTTGGCCACCACCTCCCCTTTGTACTCGTACAGGAGTGGAGTTCCTAAATAGTTTTAGGGATCTAGGTTGAAAATGTGTTCCATAAAAAGAAAAAATCTTTAAAATAAAGTCTCTGAAATTGCTTATAGCTAATGAGCTTTCCCTGGCCGTGGAGGACGGTCGTCTACTAGGTGACAGATAATCTCCTGGAGAATGGGGACAGCCTAGATATCAAGAATAGCATAATTGTATGGTAATACAATGAACGGGCTTTTTTTGGTGTGGTTTTTTTTTTTTTTAAGCCTGAAAGAGCAAAGTTCATCCCATAACACGGCAGCCCAGATTAGCAGGAAGCTGGGGAGGGGGCTGGCGGTGGGGCAGCAGTGGCAGAGCAGTGCCAGCTTTGGTGCTGCGGTCTTTAAGCTGCACACAGGCGCCTCTTCATGAGCAACTGGGTTTTCAGAGCCACCGGGCTCGTACGCACTGTGGCAGCGCTGGCTGCTCATCCCTCCCTGGCTCCTGCGAGCTTGGCAGCGGGTGTGTGGCCAGAGCCACTTAAATATGGGACTGTGTGTGTGTAACAGTCCCCAGCTCAGGGTGCTGCTGATTATTTCTAACCTCATACAGCCTGTCATCTGATAGTAATTTATCTGCACGGGCTCACGGTTGTGCGGCTTTTGGCTTCTCAGAATAAACCTCAGTGTGCTGGAAGCTTCCCTGCACATCTCCAGCGGCTTTTGGGCCAACACGCTGCCCGCACC
>NW_010411674.1:542-2474 GCF_000710305.1 Buceros rhinoceros silvestris | reverse complement strand
CAAGGGAGCCCAGCCCAGCCCCTGGTGTCACAGTGGGTGGATCTTGCCAAGGACATTTTGGGGGAGAAAAGGAAAAAAAACACCAAACCCTTTTTTAAAAAATGGGGAAAAAATTACTGTGGCCCTAATAGACCTCATCAGATTTTATTATTTATTTTTTTAAGCAACACTGACGTGTGCCAGGCTGACTCTGGCAACACAGCTGTCTGCACCCCAGCAAGGGGCTTCCCATTCCCCCGGCCAAACAGCAACCGGTCCCCCCCCACCCCAGGAAACTGGACCCAGTGACACTTATCCTGAGCTTCAGGTACTGTCACCTTCACTCGGTTCTCAGCGACGTGAAAGCAAGTGGCTGTAGGTGCCCCGCGCTCCCACGGGGCGCCGGCAGCGTGTGCTGCGCGGCAAAGCAGCGGGGCCAGATGGTGATGGAGCAAAATTTGACAGACTTGTAGCTCCATCCCTGAAGCTCAGTGGGTTTGTCAGAAATGGTTAATCATACTCCAAATGGGCTAAGAAAAAGAGGGGTGGGTTTTTTTTGTTTGTTTGTTTTTTTAACGATGTGTCTCAAAGCGTATGGGACTTCTGGAGCCCATATGAAAAATAAAAAACATTTGGAAGCTGCACTTGCACTTTTATTGCTGAAATTTGTATCAGCTCGGTATTTGCCACCACTGTCTTTCTTACAAAATGTGATGTGAGACCTTTCTGCTGTGCTGGTGAAGGGCCCGGCAGAGGGGAGCACCAGCTGAGACACTCTCATCTCCCCAGCGTGTTGCCCGTCTGTTCCGATTCCAGCGCTGCACCAAAGCTGGGCTGCAGGGATGCAGAGATGCTCTCTGATGAGAAGCAGCTTTTTGAAGAGCCGCTTCCAGCAGCGACACAATCCCAGGCACAGGGGCACCGGGCCCAGGATTTTGGGACAAAATTGCACAGGAGAAGGTGCTGCAGTTGCGCTGCACGGCTCTTTTAACGTGGTTACGTGCCCTGGGGAGAGGCAGAAAGCAGTTCAAGGGGACAGGCTGGGGATTAGGTTTTTTTACCATTTGCCGAGCCATTCAGGCTCCCGCTGTACAAAGAGCAGTTCAGCTGTACCGGAGCTGACAGTCAACATTCATTGTGCTTTTAATCACTGACAATGAATTAAATTGTACATACTAAATGCCAATTTATATAATAACCTGTAGTTATGGTGTCATACTTGTCACTGAAAGCAATATCCCTCCCCGACTTCCCAGGTCTGTTTTGGAAAACATGGAACGATCTGTGATCTTTCGAAGAAAAGGGCTGTTATTTATAAATTACACGTTGAAGTCTCCCCCAGCGTAAGCCGGAGACCTGCCAGGGATCTTGGCTGAGCTGCGCTGACTTACACCAGGTGAAGACTTGGCTTTTTTTTACACCGAAAAAGGGTCTGGGTCACCAGCCCTGGGGAAGGCACGTGGTGGGCAGGAGATGCTCCTCCATCCTGCCCACTGAAATCATTTCAGGGACGGGGCTGAGCTGGGTCTTGTGCTTTTATTGCAAGACCAGATAAACAAAAATCAAGTTTTCTACCCACAATTAACCAACGCCCCTTAACGGTAAAAAAACATACACGAGACTCTTCCCTTTGGATGAATACTTCCATTTATTCCAACTGGAAAAAACATTTTTTTTTAAATATACTTAAGTGTCATTTCTTTTTTTTTTTGTTTGCTTTTCTCTTTAAAGGAATAATAATTATCACATTGTCCTTTACAAACAACAAAAAAGTTCCTAGCAATAGTCTGTGGTATGGAGACATCCATCTTCAAGATTTTTCTGCATCTGCTGCTTTGAGTAGGCAACGGGGCGTCCCCGGGGTGCTGGCACTGGCCCTGCGGTGGGACCCTCCTCGCAGGGTGCAGGGCAGGGGCCGGCTTGGCAGCGGTGCCCGGGCCCCCACCGGCGCCC
>NW_010411674.1:0-452 GCF_000710305.1 Buceros rhinoceros silvestris | reverse complement strand
GGCGGGGTGCGGGGCGTGGGCCGGCTTGGCAGCGGTGCCGGGGCACCCCGAGATGCCAGCAGCACGCAGGGCGAGGGCAACGCAGCCAGTTCAGCCTCTCAGCCCTCCTGCGGCTCAAAGCCCGGCTTTATCTTAACACCCCCAGGTGCTAACTCGCATCTTTGGGTGCCACGAGCCCCTTTTGTACAGCTGCTCCTTCCCGGGAAGCACCGGGGCAACCAGCGTTGGCTTGTGCATCCGCCGCCACGGCAGCACCCCAATGGTTTAAAGCAAACAGAGAACAAACTCACAGCCACCATAACACAATACAGCTGAGCCCTATTGAGAGAACGCTCTGCCACGGCCAGGCTGCTGCGAGGAGCTCACCCCGGGGGACGAGCGACCTCGGAGGGGCCAGGGCGCCTCGCCGGGGCAGCACCAGGCCCCGGGAGCAGGTTGCAGTTGTTCTCTTG
>NW_010411673.1:1754-2319 GCF_000710305.1 Buceros rhinoceros silvestris | reverse complement strand
GGCGCTTCCCAGGGCCTCCCTATGCTGCCGCTAGCAGCAAGGACAGGGTTTTGTGGCTCTGCTGGTGGTGCCGTTCCAGAGCACAAAACCCGCTGCTCTCTTCACCCAAGCACTCAGCGGGCTCCCCGGCGGGCAAGGCGCAAGTCCCGAGATGCCCACGGGTCCGGCACCTCCGGGCCTCCCGCCCCGGCCAGGAGGCTATAGCACTCGAGGAGCACGGGGGGATTACTGTTGCTGGGGGTGGGGGCGACAGGCGTTTGCCGGGTGCAGACGTGGAGGGATTTTCTGGGCAGAACAAGACGCTTCCTGCCTTGCTGACCCGAGGGAGGGAACCTGCACTTCTACCCGCCCCGGTGCGGCCCCGGACAATGCAGGGGTTGTGCAAAATCCGAGGTGGGGGTCTGCAGATCCGTGCCCCGCAGCCGCGCCGCTCCCGGCCCCAAATTCATTGCAATGGTGTGAAACGGACCCCAGGGCAGCTACACCCCGTGTCTCCTCCTCGTCTCACACCGACACGGCCCAGGGTCGCATTGCTGAGCACCAGGAGGGCAGGAGCGGGCAGTGA
>NW_010411673.1:493-1639 GCF_000710305.1 Buceros rhinoceros silvestris | reverse complement strand
GGCCAGTCCCCGCCAGCCGAGCTTCGCGGGGTGGGCAGGGTGTTACTTGCCGGTATCGTTTGTCGTCCACGGGAACGAAATCCATGAGAAGCATGTAGTCAGCCATGGGGTCCATTCCGAATATCTTCACCTGGAAGGTGGGGAACATGCGCCTGGTACAGAGAGAGAGAGAGAGAGAGAGAGGAGAGGAGAGCTGAACTGGGGGGCAGAGGGGAGCACCGATGGGCCATTGCTGGTACCCGCGCCCTCCCCAGCCAGGGGTGCTCAGGGCCGGGTGTAGGAGCCCCGTAGCCTTGCCGGCCCTTCCCTTTCAATTTCCCCAGCATATACCCAGTGACGATGTCAGGTCCTCTCGCAGAAACCACGGGCCAGAACGGGAGGAAAAGGCAGATGCGGCTGGGCAGTGTGAGGGAAAGGGCCGCCGTGTTCCCCGGCCCTTAGCAGCGCCCTGAAGGACAAGCCAGGCGGCCCTGGGCAGCACTGCCTCCCTCTCCCGCCGACTCTGGGGCCATTTGCGTCAAACACCCGAAAAGCCCCACCGCGGTGGGACGCAGGGGTTGGGGGTCAACAAGCGCCACCACCTTCTCCTTTGCCATGGGGAGACACAAGTGAAAACTCCTTCCTCCCCACGGTTTTCCCAGCCGTCAAGCTGACCCGATTTGAGACAGAAGCAAGGCATTACTCCATCTCCGGACCCACACCCGAGAGGGGACAGAGCTCCGGCAGGCTCGGGCAGCCCGGCGGACACATCTAGACCCTCCTGCGGGAGACACGAGGCGACTGAGTTACAACTTCTGCAGCTTCTGCCCCCCAAAATCTGCGCACATTTTGAAACAGCAGTTAGAGCAGCAGCGTGGTCCCTGGGGCCAGCGGGAGACCTCCCGCAGCCCCGAGAGGCAAACGCATCCCCGCGGCGGCCAAGGACTAGAGAGCAACTAGGATCTCCCAGCAAGCTCCCTCCCCGGCTCCGCTTCGGTGCCAGAGCCCGTTCGGACTCCCAGATCCGCACCTTTGCGGGGTGACAAGAGTGCGGGAAGGAGCCCGGGGCTCCCGGCAAGGGCAGGTCGGGCCCCGCGGCTGTCCCCACTGCTCTGCTCCGCGCAAACCCTGGGGAACCCAGGCAAAGCCAGGGGCGCGGGTCCCACG
>NW_010411673.1:0-340 GCF_000710305.1 Buceros rhinoceros silvestris | reverse complement strand
CCCAGGAAGGGCACGATTCCTTCGACCAGCAAATGCGACCGGGACTGAGCTGAGGGAAGGGGCCGGGGCGGCCCCACGGTCCCTCCCTCCCTCTGAACACACCGGCCGCAGGGCCCGGCCCGCGGCTCCCCGGCAGGACAGGCGGGACACGCCGAAGATGCGTCCTCGCATTGGGGCTCGTTACGGCTTCGGTTTTGTTTGTTACATTGGTGGTTTTTTTTTTCTTCCCCGAGTAGGAAACCAAGAGAGCGACAGCGGGCGGCATTTCGGGAAGGGGTTTTGCAGCCGTTGAAAACCAAATTCCCAACACACCCTGAAAAAACAACGCGACCAAAGGCGG
>NW_010411672.1:13339-14450 GCF_000710305.1 Buceros rhinoceros silvestris | reverse complement strand
AACAGCCCCCCTCCTCAAACCGCGACACCCACCATGATCCCAAGACATTTTTCAAGGGAGCCTCTCCAACAACCTCTGGGTAGCCTGTACAGCCCACTCATTCACCAGCAATAACACAAGCCCACGTTAACACCTTTGGGTGCGAATGATGGACCCTCCAAGCTAATTTTCTGTTTTGTCCAAAGCTATTTGAAAACCTAATTCCTCCTCCCAAGTGCTTGTAACCTCCTCCAGTTTGGTGCTACCTGTTCAATCAGTATTTTATCAAATGCATCAATCACAATGACTCAAGCCACAGGGTCCACCTGTGGAAATCCCCACCCAATACTACTTCTGATCTTGATAATGTACTGGAGCTAAGCCTGGGGCATTAGGCCTTAGCACACCTAACTGCACCATCTATAAGGCAAGTTTCACCAAAATTCCTTTTTCCCCAGCTCCCTTCTGAGAATATCAAAACAGTGCCAAAAGCATAACTAGGACTAAAGTAGATCATACCATTTACTCTCCTCCTGTCTACAAGATCTGTTACTCTCCTGTAGAAGGAAATTAGGATGTCTGATGTGATTTGTTCCAAACTAATCCGTGCTGGCTGTTACTCATAAACACCCAAAAGATGCCTAGGCGGGAAATAATTTACTAATTTCCAGGAAAATACTGGGATAAAAGTCAGACTGACTGTATTGCAATTCCATCTCCTCC
This sequence comes from Buceros rhinoceros silvestris, assembly GCF_000710305.1. NCBI lineage: Eukaryota > Metazoa > Chordata > Aves > Bucerotiformes > Bucerotidae > Buceros > Buceros rhinoceros. Next base: position 13,748 of record NW_010411672.1, on the reverse strand, counting down.
TTTTTAAAATATTTAGCACTGTAGTATTTGGTTTTTCATTGTTGTGGAAACCTCACAAATTCTCCACACATTTTCAGAAATAATCACCCAGAAGAAATCGAAAGGAACCGAAGTCAAGCAGTCAGCGGAAATCCAGCTCCTTCTACAAATCATGAGAGCAAGACAAGCATCACAGAAACGAGGTCAGGGTATCCCACCCTGCCGTGGAGTCACCAGTCACTCCCTGCAGGTGTCCTCTCCCTTGATCACTGGCGGTGCTGGCTGACTGGCTTTTACAGAGGAGAAACCCTGCCACATGTGTGTTGTTTTAAACAAATGCTTCTCTAAGGCCCAAAGAACCTGGAAGGAAAAAATAAGAAAAAGAAAAAAAAAAAAACCTGAAGTGAGTGCTCCCTAAATGGTTCTTTCC